>NC_051183.1:137808920-137872650 GCF_013339695.2 Rhipicephalus sanguineus | reverse complement strand
GGGGAGGGGGGGGGGGTCGAAGAACTTTACTGAGACCCGAGGAAATGGATCATGCGCTTATGGGCTTCCTTGGCAACCAATACAAGTGCACTTGCGAGGAACCCACTACGCTATAAATCATTGTAATTTTTGAGAAGTAGGGCAGCCGGCAGTGTGCCATTTTTCGTCATTCTACGGAGAGCCGTGGTACCTGCTAAAGGCATGTAAGGCATTATGCGCACTTTGTTGATGCTGTGCCTGATGACGACGAAGAATTATGGCAGAGCCCTTTGTAATGGGTTGGAAGCATTCAACAACCTACTCGTTGCGCAATTCACATTGTGTGACGCCTGGTTACAGAATTCGCGTTGTGCGACGCTTGGTGCTTATTTTACTCTTCTACCACGCTATATTGCATATGCTAATGTGGTTCCTTCCCGACATGAAGCCTGTATAGGACCTTTTTGCAAAGCAGTTTCAAGCACCGGCATGGCTCAGAAGTTGAATACTGGGCTCACACGCAGAGGACCCAGGTTCGAACCTCGTTCCATCCTGGAATTTTTTTCTGATTTCGTTTTTTTTTCTTATTTCGAGCGATACTGGTTACGGACACCGGCGGCGGCGGCGGCGGCGGCGGCGGACAACTACGGCGCCAAAAACGGCCGGTGAAATGATCTCATAACAGCTTTCGCTGTAAAACGCGCCCGGAACACGGTTTTACTCACTTACCGCAAGGCCTCCTGAGCAAGAGCGACGGAAACAATGGATCGCCGCTGTTCGTTGGCAAAGACGCGAGCTGCTTCGTCATTGTGCGGGTTAACACGTCGCTTCTTGTTCTAATGCTTTCGTTCTGCCATATCGGTGCTCGCTGGATGCACTCGATCATGTTGACACTGGTAGACGACCAAAGTTATCAGCCTGAGCATGCGTTGGTTCGGTTCGACCGCCGTGCAGGGCACTTCGCTCAAACGTTCTATATTTCAGAAGTGTTGTAGTTCGGGCGAGTTGGTCATCCATGAACTTAGCTTGTTCTAGCGCGGTACATGTACCGCGCTATTACAAGCTAAGTTCTATATTTATTATTTACAGACACAGAAATGCAGCAATGGTTGACTTCAGAAAGAACAAGAAGTGATTGAGACGTCACCTTTGTAAACAAAACAAAGCGGATGTTCACTACGAGCTGCACCTTATAGCTGGATCTTGTTACGCGGCGACGCACCTTTGATATTCACCGGCATGACGATTCACTCCACGCGGACGTTCGTTCTCCTCCGCAGTCGGTCATCACATGTCTTCTCGGCGACCCACTACAAAACTTGTCACTGTCATCTCTTGATACTTTACTCACAGCACTAGATCATCAAACAACACGTCTTCTGCGGTCGAGTGAACGATGCTATCACTAGAACGACATAACTTCTTCGCCGACTAACTCCTCACTGACTGACTCTGCCCCCGCGCGCTTGCTGCGCTTGCATTGCCTGTTTCGGCTCGCGCCTGGGTCGTTGGGTTCGGGAAGGTGCGTATGATTCGTCTCTGCGTAGCACAGCGAAAGCTAGGGAAAGAGCGAGATCCTCTCACCGATTCGTCTGCGGAATCAGGCGGCGCCGCTGGCTCGGCTTTGCTTTCTCGAATATCCCGATCTTTCGCGTTCGTTGGCTGTGTCGGTGCCATGTCGGTGGCGTCTTCTGCGGAGAGGGTAAGAGGCGCGCGGGCGCGCTCTCGGCGCCTTTTATACTTGTTTTTTCGATGCGCGCGCTCTGTCGCGCACGAACCGTCGGCGCCAGGATTTCATGCCGTCGTTCGAAATCGGCGACGTGCGCTTAGTTAAGCGCTCCTTCGTGACAAACATCGTGCACAAGTCCACTTTCGTAGAGGCCCGCGCCTTTCCTGCAGCTGCCAGTGCAGAATTAGTTGTCTGGCACCCGCACGAAGGGGAAATAGCAGCCGCGAACTTCATTCATCTCCTCACAGTAAAGCTGTGCACAGCGCTGTCGTCTGCTCGGCTTCCCGCACATACTGTCGGCGGCGCCCGCTACGTGGCTATCAGTGGCGCCTCTATAGGCGGTGCACAAGGCGTATACACCAAGATTCGTATTGCTCGACGGGTCTGCACGACGAACATAAATGACAGGTCCTAACATGCGAATCAGGACATGCATGTCATGTGTGGTATGATTTGCATGACATTGTGATGGCGCGCTTCCAGCCGTTTTGCTAACTGGATATATACCAAAATTGGTATGGCATGAGACAAGTGCGTGAGGACCGTAAATTACAGGTAATGCATTGTATATTCCAGAATGCACGTCTCATTAGCATGGTATATAGCGGGTTGTACATGCGTGTATGCATGGCAAATATGCGATGTATAGTGAACTATAGATGCCATGTCATTAATGAGTTCACTTTCCTCAAAGACAAACAAAGTGATGTAGCAGCTCTTTGCCGGCTGCATCGCATTACATCGATTCCCACAGTACGTGGGATCTGCCGTATTTTTTCTAGCGTGTCCTTGCTCCTAGATATCCGGCTGCAAAGTTTAATTGCGATTTGCATGATTACACGGCCAACACAGTGAAGACTGGCTCATGCCGCCGCCTTGATGTGCCGCAGCAGTTGCGTGCAGTGTTTAGGCAAATATGAAATGGTTACCCTTTTTCTGCTTTTATTACTGGCTGGCGATATCAAGGAATAACTGCGCGTCACATCAGGCAGAAACTTTGCGCCGACCCTCACTGACTTGAATGCGTGATCACTCGAACCGCAAGTAAACTTTGCAGCTCTGTGCGCGACATGCTACAAAATTTTTTTCAAGTTGAACTGAGTAGAAAAGCGACTGCCCCTAACTTTTTTATACAAACAGGCCGGCTTAGTGCAAGCAATAAAAAGCTTATTATTGTATCTTAGTTGACTGGGAACCTTACAGCGATAATTGACGTGTCACTTTTTGTCCCCCTGACCACACAACTTATTTGCACAAGCTGCCTTCACCATCTCGATGGAAAGAAACGGGAACAGTGCGGCATCGATAGCCGCTCCGCGGTTCCCTTTTCAACTGGTTGTAGCCTGGCTGGTAAAAAAGAACATGGAAGATCCCTCCGTCAGAGTAATCGGTAAAACACGAAAGTAAAATGTGTCCTTACAGAACTACTTGAATGTATACTGTACATTGATATGAGAGAGCTTGCGCAATGCCTATTGGTGTTTGGCAGCTATCCGCCTCGTGCATCGGTATGGTGACGCCACCGCTCGGCTAAGGCGGTTGTACCCTCTCCCAACCCCCCATAGGATCCCATGCATTTTGAATGAAGTTTGCGATTTCGTTGCGCAAAAACAAACTAGCGCCATCTCTCGACAATACGCCACACCGACGACGCAACACTTCCTCTTGCTTCCACCGATACGCGATGCTCCTAGGTGACCCCTCTCTCCACTTTCTTTTATTTCTTTCGGTGGCCGTGAGAGCGCGCGCTGTGCACTGTGCAGTAGCGCACCCGACAAGACCCGCTGGGCTAGTCGCTTTCGTCGCGTCTTCCTTGAACGTTGCAACGTTAATATTGTGTTAAGGCGGTGGCCACACGTCGGACGATGAGCCCTGATTTCGTTCAGCTGCTATCTCATCAACGGCAATATTTCAGACGCCTCAGTTGTGTACTTTTGTCCGTTGGTTGCGGGACAAGATGGCCTCCTGCAAGACCGCGTTTTTCCAAGTCAGCTGTGTGTGTAGTTCTCGGCGTCGTAGCAGTTTGATGACGCGAGGACGTCAACTGGTGCTACATCGTGGGAACCGCTGAAGTGACTGCAAGCTTGACGAAATTGTGCCAGAATATTCTAGCGTACTGTACGCGCACGATTCTGCTACACTTAAAATACCGCGCTTGGCCTCGAGCGTCAACCTGGTACGCCTGTGTGCAACAAGCCTGTTGTTATCATTGTTGCGTCGGTTAATATTGAATTGCAATTGGAATACCGTTTTTGCAAAGGTAAGTGAAGCTGTAAGTAGTAGTCCTGCTATATGCTCGCTACTCCACGAACATTACTTCTAGAATCGCATTTTATTTTGAGCTGCACGTACCAAAGGAGAATCTAGTATACGAGATACATTGCACGCGTGCGCATTTCCTATATAAATCTGAGTAATGCCACGCGTGCGCATTTCCTATATAAGTCTGAGTAATGCCATGCTCAATTTAAAGCGCATGTGTTAGAGGATTGTGGCTTCAATGGTGAAAGTGATTAGATATTCCGAAATATGTGATTGCAATGCAGTTAGAACTTTCCCATATGTTAACACGGTCTGTGAACAAAAAAAAAATACGCTGTGTGAATGTTTGTTGGTCATTTGCTGAAGTACTTTCACGCATTATTATGCAGCTGTGTGACGGCTGTTAAAACGTTCAGCAAGTTAGATTTCAGTTTTCTTGGCCTAGTTGAGTGCTACGAGTGTTGGGCGAAGATAAAAACGCGTGTCTTTTGTGCATTTCTTAAGCAGGCATACAGCAGTAATAGTCATTGTTGTTGTACTGTTTGGGGTGTTCAATAAAACAAGAATGCTGTTTTGTACTGCAACAGTTTTTATTTCATCTGTGTTAACAGATCACGCAAACAACTTGGACACATGCACGTAAGAAACGTACGCAGTGCATCGCGCGTACGCATAAAAAAACGGGCCTGTCATTTTAAAACAAATAATATAGAACAATCGACGTAACAGACGGCATGGTTGTCTAGTGGAACAGCGTCGGCAGTACAAATATCAAACCAGAATGAAACATGAATAGAAAAACGGAGAGTAACAGGCGCTTTGCCCACGGCTTCTATGAGCCGCGCGTACCCACCTATCGCCACCGTTCGCCATTGGTGGCGCCACCAGTACCACTGAAAGCAGCAGCGCACGAGGCGGATAGCACAGTTTAACGTGGATGCACCCAAGTTGATGCTTCGTGGCACGTATTCATCCCGATGACTAACGTCCATGATCAACGATTAGACAAACATTTGTGGCAGCTGTAGTAGTTAAAGGTGAGAGCGTAGTCAGCGAAGGCGGTGTGACAGCTAGAGAGCGTCTACTAAGGTCGCCATTCCGCGGCATGTTAAAGAGCAAACAGAACATCACGTCCGGACTAAAGGGAAATGCAACGCGCGTCGCGTCTTCCCTCTAGACCCGTCCGCGATTTTTCTCGGGGTTAGCGTAAGCGGGGAACGCGGTGTTACAAGGGCAGGCGCGCGTCGCAGAGCTATTTTTTATGAATGGATGCTATAAGCGAGGCCGAGGCTTGGGCTAAGGTCGCCACCTCGCGGTGTGTTAAAGGGGCCATGACACCAATATTCGATCATAATCTGTGCTATGTGGATCATTCCTTGTGTATTCACAAATAAGCTGGCGAAATCTTAGCGCATCTGGTCGAGCACTTAATTTATAACCGAATATTTTTATAAACACGCGAGCGGCCCGTGAGTCAGGCAACACTGTTGCACTCGCGAGCCGTGACGTAACAAACACCTAGCAGTGCAAGCGTCTGCATTGCGGCGAACAACATTGTTCCGTGGTCAGCTGCACACGTGATATCAAGATATTTTAGCTTTCTTCTGCTTGGCACCGAAACTGAACGATTTGCAGCGGCTGAAACTTTGGTAAAAGACGCCGGCTCCGTTCCGTGCTGCACATGACGTCACACGTGCCATGGCATAATGGCGGTCGCCGGCGGTGGGCGGAGTTTACAGCCGGCGACTTCCAGGGCATGTTTTCCAATGAAATATTCTTTTACGTGCCACTTTTGAAGTCTGTATAGGCATAATAGACCCTCTACTTCTAGTTTTCGCTGAAAACCACGAATCTTTGGGCGACCGTGTCATGGCAGCTCTAAGGCATTGACAAAATTTCACTTCTGCTATTGGAAACACGCCGAATGGGACGGACGCGTAGCAACGACGCGTTGCCGGAGCTAATCGCGGAGGACACGGTCATGATGCATTACTTCCCTCTACCGCTCCCAGAGGGCGATACCACCTCATTGTGATATAGAGCTTTCAGCGCAAATGAACGACGCAGGATGAAGAAGTTTATTTGCGCTCAAAGTTTCATACATAATGCGATACCAACTAGCCCACTTAGCTATCCTGACATCACCCCGCCGACCAAGAGCACCGTGAGAGGAAAGTGTGAGATATAAAAGGAACGTTTGTAAAGCTCTCAGAGTATGTGACGGTTAGAATGTAGCACTTAAGAAACACGAACACATGGGGCGAGAAGGAGGACGGGCGATGTCCTGACGCCCACTTTAGCGCCCGTCCTCGTTCTCGCCCCATGTGTTTGTATTCTTCAAGCGCTGCATTCTAATGGATCTGTACCAACGAGCTCGCCTCAACACCCTCTTATGGGACGGTGGCGCATACGAGGGCATCTGGTTGTCGCGGAGTGAGAGGTCGTGGGTTCTACTCCAGTTGATATAACTTTTTTCTTTAAGTTTTTATTTGCCATCTGATCGTGTGCATTTTTTCGACGTCATTTCCGTGATGGAAATATGTCACTGAAGTCGTGGTGGGACCCGGCATAAAACACTTTCGCGTGAAAAGAATAGAATCGGGTCATCTATGATACATTAGAGGACGAGAATAGCGTCCTCTTATTACAACCAAGCTAAGAGCGCGGTAAAAACGAATCCGAACAGCACTCTTCGCGTACCTTTCCATCGCCCTCGTACACCGCAGTGCCTAATATAATCAGAAAAATAGAAGTTAATTTTGATCACCCGGTATAGATATATAATAACAAATTTGCGAATGGGTCGAAATATCTTAAGATACAACTTGAAAGTATCGTATCGGACACTCTGATTCCGGTAGTATCTTGTAACCGTATCTCAAGTACTTCTTGCTTTAGCCACAGAGCAACAATTCTTGAGGAGGCGAAACTGCGCCCTCTCGGGCGTCCTAATAAAGTCACGGAATCGGGCACAAATCTGACGCGCCCTCTGACGTCAGAGTCCGCTAGCGGAGAGGGAAAAACGCGCGCTTCGCGCTCTCTAACGAAGCTCGGTGGCTCAGGGCCATTAGACACCGATTCGGCTTTCGTGCCTTATGCCCAAATGGGGTGTTTTCTGCGCGTTCTCGCCCGGTCCCTATTTTTCGGTAAATTAACGGAAAAAATGCTTTCACGTACACGATAATTAGCTGACTGATATATCTTGTAGAACGCGAAACATAAATTTTCTGGTAACGTGAACTTGATAGGTTAGGTATAGTTTTTAAGGCGAAATCTTTACATGCCTCATCAAACGCAAAAAAATGACCTTCGGCGTCGGCGGCGCCAACGTGAGCGATGCAAAAAAGCGATATCATAATGACGTCACCACATGACGCTGTCATGACGTCACAGATCGTAAAACGATGCCATGATGACATCACATGACGTGACGTGACTGCATGACAGTGTCGCTTTGCATTGCCTCCGTGATCTGTGGTGCGATCACGGAGGCAGTGCAACACCAGATGAGAAAGGTGCAGAAAGCTTTTGCATCGGGGTGTAGCAAGATAGACACATCGACTTAAGAAAAAGAAGATTGCTTTCGCCTCCGAGTCGTCTTAGTCTAATGCATACGGGACCCTGTGAGTTTCTTCAACGAATGATGGGACTTAGTGTCCGAGAAGTGCTTCTTGCAAACGTAGTCACGAGGCGTGAGCTCTCGATCTTTCCTTGGTATGGCACGAGTCCACGCTTCCAACCTCACCGGGTCACGCGGAACATTGAAGATTGCGTACCCACTCCTAGCAGGATGCGTACCCACTGTTGCAGTTCGGCACGACACACTGCCGCCCCATTCTAAAGGAGCACTGGATGAAATCTACAAAGCGCTCTCCTTTGTTCACAAAGGAATACTTCTTTTACGTGCCTTCGTTGCGGCGGGAAAAGCCCGCGCAAATATCGAGAATTCAGCGCCGCCGTGTCAACGCGGAAGCCACGTAGTGCGCTAAAGGCACAGAAAACCTGCAAATCACGAAGGAATGCGCAGCAGCTTGCCCGTGCGAATTGGGATCTTTCCATCCCAAAGCCTCTCAAGCGTGCGCAAAATATGCGAGGGAGCAGCGAGGGGCCCATGCATGTGGCAGACTCCGTCTGCTCAGCGGGCCACAACTAGCAGCTAGTTGTGGCCCCTATCTATCTATCTATCTATCTATCTATCTATCTATCTATCTATCTATCTATCTATCTATCTATCTATCTATCTATCTATCTATCTATCTATCTATCTATCTATCTATCTATCTACGTCTAGACGCTCTCGTTTCCGTTTCCTTAACTTGGTATATATGAGAACTGACAGCGAAGGGCAGGAGTGTATGACGAACACGATATACAAGTTATGAAATGAATCTACCATCCAGCAGTTACGCATGGCAGATATCCGAATACCGTGGCCTGTGTTATGTGCGTATGTGCCACATGTGAGTCACAGGCTATATCAACTCAATGACAGCGAGAATAGGCTCGAAATTTTAACGAGATAGCATAAAGGAGCTGATGCTGCCTGTGTCGCTGTAAATGCGGCGCCAGCATCGGCGGCGTTGTCGATGAGAGTTTCCGAGAATTATGATGGAAGGAAATAGTAAGAATAGCAACTCAAGCGGGAATCGAACCCAGGCATTCTGCGTGGCAGTCAAGTATTTCACCGCAGAGCCACGCCAACGCTTCAAACTGCTTAGGGGAAACGGCCATATGGAAGCTTCATGAGGGGCGACACCAACTGCGTTTGCAGTTTTGGCTATCCACTTTTATAACAACGCAATAAACATTACATAAGTGTACTTATGACTCCATAAGTTATAGTCAAGCGTTACCGTCTGATACGCCGACAACATTCACTCATGGTATGCACCTCACGCCACTGTAGCATGCACTTCGTTGCGATAAAACTAACGTCTCTGCCTAACGGACGTTACGTCGGACAATGAGCTACCCTTTGGACGCCAGTGCAGTCGGCGTGCCTGGTAAGCCCACGATATATATATACTGTAGTGAAGAGTACGAGACGACGACGAAGCAGCCAAGAAAGCAAGCCACATCGTGGGTGGTAGCCACGCGACCCGAGCTTGCGCTTGCTTGGATTTTGGACCCTCGACGTTCCTCGACGTTCCTCATCGTTCCTTCACGTTTGTACGTGAATAAACCACGTGACATTTGGTGGAGGTACGTGGGTTTCCCCTACGACCCTGGATCTTCGCTCCCGTAAGCTTCCCCCCCTTCGTGATACCAACATGGCCACCGAGACTCCTTCCCAGCCTGGCCCTTCGGCTGTCCACGTCACTTGTGGCGCCGTGTATCCTCAGCGGGACCCCCCCATCTTCTCGGGCTCCGGTGAATCGGACGTGGACGAGTGGCTGTCGAGGTATGACAAAGTCGGCGCCAGCAACAGATGGGACGATCCAATGAAGCTTGGGTATGTGCAATTCTACCTTGCCGACATAGCCCAACTGTGGTATCACAACCACGAGGCCGAGCTTCCATCTTGGTCAGCTTTCAAGACCGCTATCAAGGACGTCTTTGGACGGCCTGCGGCTCGCAAGCTTCTCGCCGAGCAGCGCTTGCGTCAGCGTGCACAACAACCGGGTGAGACCTACACGGGTTACATCGAGGATGTCCTCCATCTGTGCACCCGCGTCGATCCCGCTATGCCTGAGGAGGCCAAAATCAACCACATCTTGAAGGGCATCGAGGACGGCGCCTTCCAGCTGCTGCTCGCGCGGAATCCCACCACAGTCGCTGCGCTAGTTTCCCTCTGTCAGAGTTTCGACGAATTGCGCAGGCAGCGCGCGATCGCCCGTCAGGCCCTCCCGACCCCCGACACGCTCTCCAGCTTGCAGCTAGCTGTCCCTCCGGCCACTCAGCCGACTCTCCAGCCCACGATCAAAGACTTCATCCGTGAAGAAGTCGCACGCCAGCTGTCCTTACTGCCGCTCACTCACGAGCCGGCGCATCCTCTGGCTCCGGGCATTCAACAAGCCATTCGAACGCAAGTTGCTGAGGCTCTCCCACCCATGTTCCAACAACCGCCCGTCACTGCGCCGCTTACCTACGCCGCCGTTGCTGCTCGGCCCCCTCAACAGCCTATGCCCTCTGCTCCACCTCGACCACTGATGCCGTCCCATGCCTTGGCGACCACCGCGTATCACCAATCTATGCCTTACGCTCCACTTCGGCCACTTACGCCGCCCCGTGTCTTGCCAACATCCACGTATGCTTCGTCGCCGCCCATCCCAAACCCCTCGGCTCCGTCTTTCCGACGCTCCGACGCGTGGCGAACCCCGGACAATCGGCCCATCTGTTTCTCCTGTGGCCTCGCCGGCCACGTCGCTCGCCATTGTCGCCTGGTTCCTCCAACATTCGACGCCGTGGGCATGCCAGTTGCGTCGTCGTCCAGGTCGCCTCCAAACTACGCCCCTCCTCACTTCGACGCCGACGGCAGGCCGGTCGCGTCGTCGTCCCGGTCGCCACCGGAGTATGCCCGTGATCAACGACCCAACGACACCCACCGGTCACCGTCCCCTCGACGACGCTCCCTGTCACCTATGCGTCGCCGACCCGCTGCGCAAGAGGGAAACTGATCGCTGCAGTTCCGGAGGCAAGAACTGCATGCGAAGCGAACTGCCCAAGGCCTCCGTCTTTTTCGCCGCAAAACGTTATCGACGTCAATGTTGAAGGGACCACGGCCCAAGCGCTAATTGATACCGGGGCCGCCGTTTCCGTAATCTGCGAGAGCCTCAGCCGCCAGTTAAAAAAAGTGACCACGTCGCTCTCAGGACTCATGCTCCGCACTGCGAACTCGCAGTTCATAGCACCTTCAGCCGTGTGCACCGCGCGCGTTAATATTCAAGGCGAACTTTACGTCATTGAGTTTTTCGTGCTGCCGTCCTGCTCTCACGACGTTATCCTCGGCTGGGACTTCCTTTCACGTCATCGCGCCATCATAGATTGCGCCCGAGCAGAAGTCGCCCTTACGCCGCTGCAGTCTTCTGTTTCGGGGCCTACCATATCTGACCCATGTAAACTTGTCATTGCTGCCGACGCTGACGTGGCCCCAAACACGTCCACCCTTGTCGCCTTGACTTGTCCGGCCGCTCCTGACGGCGCTGTCCTGTTCGCCCCGTCAGAGCTGTTTCTCCGCCGCCACGCCCTACGACTGCCGTTTGCCGTACTCACCGTCGAATCCGGCGCTACCATCATGCCGATTGCCAACTTGCGCACCTCGCCCGTTCGTCTACTTCGCGGGGAATGTTTGGGAAGCATACATGCCGTTGACCTGCTTCGCTTTCTGGAGTTCGCTGAAGCCCCACTTCACCACCAGCTGAATGCCATGACAGCCCCTGTTGCGGCACCTCCGAAGTCAGACATTTTTCACCCTTCTGTGTCCCCGGATCTATCATTGGACCATCGACGCGAACTATTGGCCCTTCTAGAAGAGTTCCGCTCATCCTTCGACTGCGGTCAGCCATCTCTGGGTCGCACAACGAGCGTCACGCACCACATCGACACCGGTGGTCATGCCCCTTTACGCCAACGACCATATCGCGTTTCGGCCGAAGAGCGCCGTGTTATCAATGAACAAGTCGATGATATGCTCACGCGCGGAGTCATTCAGCCATCTGAGAGCCCCTGGTCGTCCCCTGTCGTGCTTGTGCGCAAAAAGGATGGCTCTATCAGATTCTGCGTCGACTACCGCCGCCTGAATAAGATAACTCGGAAGGATGTATACCCGTTGCCACGCATCGACGATGCCCTCGATTGCTTGCAAGGAGCAGAATATTTCTCGTCCTTGGATTTACGATCGGGCTATTGGCAAGTTCCACTCGCTGACCCTGACCGCCCGAAGACTGCGTTCGTTACTCCCGATGGGCTTTATGAGTTCAAGGTGATGCCCTTCGGACTCTGCAACGCCCCAGCTACCTTCGAACGAATGATGGATAACATCCTTCGTGGCCACAAGTGGAATACCTGCCTGTGCTACCTTGACGACATTGTTGTATTTTCCCGCGATTTTCCGACTCATCTTGTTCGTCTTCGCGCTATTCTCACGTGCCTCGCCTCTGCTGGCCTTCAACTTAACATCAAGAAGTGCCATTTTGCTGCGCGCCAACTCACCATACTAGGTCACGTCGTCTGCAAGGAAGGCGTTCTTCCGGATCCCGCTAAACTTCGTGCCGTGGCCGAGTACCCCAAGCCCAATTCCATCAAGACGCTCCGAAGCTTTATTGGGCTGTGCTCATATTTTCGTCGATTTGTGCGCGACTTCGCTTCTATCATCGCACCTCTTACCAACCTACTGACAGCCTCTAACGGCCTGTCGGCTTGGTCACCAGAGTGCGATGAAGCTTTCATGACGCTACGGCGCTTATTAACGTCACCTCCGATACTCCGTCATTTTGACCCTAATGCGCCTACGGAGGTCCATACTGACGCCAGCGGTGTCGGTCTTGGTGCTGTACTGGCTCAACGGAAACCAGGATACGACGAGTACGTTGTTGCTTACGCGAGTCGAACCCTGAAGAAAGCGGAGTGCAACTACTCAGTCACTGAAAAAGAGTGCCTCGCCATAATCTGGGCTTTGACCAAGTTCCGTCCGTACCTTTATGGCCGCCCCTTCGAAGTAGTCACGGACCATCACGCGCTCTGCTGGCTCTCATCTCTGAAAGATCCTTCAGGCCGCCTCGGTCGTTGGGCGCTTCGGCTGCAGGAATACGACATTCGTGTTGTGTACAGATCCGGCCGCAAGCACTCGGACGCTGATGCGCTATCCCGCTCACCGTTACCGTCTGACACAGCTTCGCCGTCAGCCACGTCAGCTGTCTTGACGCCCCTTGACTTCGCAGACATGCCGTCGGAGCAACGCAAGGATGCGTGGATCTCCGAACTCGTCGACTTTCTGACTGGTTCATTGGTTCATCCAGCGTCAAGAACTCTCCGTCGTCAAGCCACGCATTTCGCACTCCGCGACGGCCTCCTCTATCGGCGTAATTACGCACCTGACGGTCGGCGGTGGTTGCTAGTGATCCCGCGCCACATGCGCACAGAAGTCTGCACTGCTTTTCACAACGACCTGCAAAGCGCTCACGCTGGCGCTCTGAAGACTTACAACCGCTTGCGTCAGCGATACTACTGGCGCGGCATGTACACGTTCGTGCGCAAGTACGTACGTGCTTGTACTGCTTGTCAGCAGCGTAAAGCTCCACCTCAACGCCCAGCCGGTCCACTTCAGCCTCTACCTTGTCCGGGACGTCCATTCGACCGCGTCGGCATCGACTTATATGGCCCGCTTCCCCCGACTTCCTCTGGGAATCGGTGGATCATTGTTGGCGTGGACCACCTCACCCGTTACGCAGAGACTGCAGCACTTCCAACGGCTACCGCAAGAGAGGTTGCGTTTTTTATCTTACGCAACTTTGTCCTTCGCCACGGTGCTCCCCGTGAACTTTTGAGCGACAGAGGGCGTGTTTTCCTGTCTGACGCTATTCAGGCCTTGCTCGTCCAGTGCAACATCGTTCATCGAATGACCACCGCATATCATCCGCAGACGAATGGCCTCACGGAACGATTTAATCGCACACTCGGTGATATGTTGACAATGTACACGGCATCAGACCAGACCAACTGGGACACCGTCCTGCCGTTCGTCACGTACGCGTACAACACCGCAACGCACGCGACCACCGGTTTCTCACCTTTCTTTCTTTTATACGGACGCGACCCGTCCTGCACGCTGGACACTATGCTTCCCTATACGCCGGACTCGTCTGAATATACTGCGATTTCTGACGTTGCCAGATACGCCGAAGATTGCAGACAATTAGCCCGCTCGCTGACCACCGAGGACCAAGGCCACCAAAAGCTACGGCACGACACCGACCGACCTCTCTCTACTTTCACGACTGGTGACCTCGTTTGGCTCTGGATCCCATCGAGCACTCCTGGCCTTTCCTCGAAATTACGTGCCCGATGTCAGGGACCCTACCGCATTCTTTCTCGCACGTCTCCTGTCAATTATGAGGTTGAGCCTCTGACAGCATCCCACGATTTACGTCGTCGTGGTCGGGAAATCGTCCATGTCAGCCGCCTGAAGCCCTATTACGACCCCGCTATACTGACAACGCCTTAGGTCGCCAGGATGGCTCCGCTATTCACCAGGGGCCAATGTAGTGAAGAGTACGAGACGACGACGAAGCAGCCAAGAAAGCAAGCCACATCGTGGGTGGTAGCCACGCGACCCGAGCTTGCGCTTGCTTGGATTTTGGACCCTCGACGTTCCTCGACGTTCCTCATCGTTCCTTCACGTTTGTACGTGAATAAACCACGTGACAATACAACTAATACATTTACCCAATGACGCCCATCCACATCGTAACGCTTGGATCAAAGGAAAAAAACAGCATATCCACGGAGTGAATGATGATGAGTGGGCGAAGCTGCGGAGGTTCATCGGTAAACCGTGAATCTTCCGTGAATTCTGCCCAGTACATCATCACCGACGTGAGATCGGGCGCGTTTATACTAAAGGTTCGATGAGTTATGACGACTTGCAGCGCACTTTAATTTTACATGTACGCTGTGAATTTTCATTGTTTAGAAAACCATTGCTTAGAAAAGATCTGGCGTCTTTCGTTAAGCAGCTGGCGTCTTTTCGTTTTGCTTTAGAAACATCTGGCGTTCTTTCGTTTTGCTTTTACAAAACATCTGGCGTCTTTTGTTGGTTTATTTCATCAATCAACGGCGTTTTGAACAAAATTTTTATTGTTTAATCACGCACAGGAGAAATCTCACCAGGCACTACCTTCGAGGTAAAGAATGGCTGCTAATGGGAATGAGAGACAGAAGAAGTCGGCTTTTAGCTAACGCTGCGAATTTTTTATTGTTCAACAACGCACAGGAAAAATCTCCCACCGGCACCACCTTGCAGGTCAAAGAGTAAGACTGGTTACATACTACGCTACGAGGGACGAACGGGTGCCGCTATAAGGAGCTTCGCCCCTGAAAGAATCCGGTTTTGACTGCTACTCGCTAACTGCTTCGCATGAAATCGATTCCTACAATGCGTGGGATCAGCCGAATTTAATTACATCAGCAACGCTCTAGGGAAGGCTGCAATCTGCAAGGAACCTCTACGCTTGCGTATCGCTTAGGCCACTCAAAAAGGGGATTCTGCGTAGGTCATTAATTAATTAATTATGGCTATGGCTATCAGCGCGTCGTTTCGTTGTACCTTCCCTTTGATTGGTGAGGAATTCATCAGGGAAGTTTAAACGACACCATTCGAAGTGTTTGCTTTCTTTCTATCAGCGCACGTCCCCGCCCAAGAGCCAAAAAAAAAAAAATAGCGGAGCTGTTTGAGCTTTTCGATGCGCCCGGTAGTGCGAACATAAATTATACTCATGAACCTGCACGCACTCGCCTCGTCGTCTTCATCTTTTGCTTGGCTCCGACTAAACATGCGCCGATTTGTCCAGCGTGGAATGCAATACTATGATGGGCGAGTCTGTTACATGACTGAAATCACGTAACAACTAGTCAGTAAACTGAAATCACGTAACAACTAGTAACAAAACTGAAATCACGTAACATCTGCTCACTTGACTAAAATCACGTAATATCTAGTCATGTGACTAAAAACACGCAACATTACGTAACAATACTCAAGCGACTCAAAATCACGTAACATGTACTCACCTTACTGAAGTCCCGTACCAACTAGTCACGTGACTAAACATCCCGTAACAACTAGTCACGGGACTAAACATCACGTAGCAACTACTCACGCGACAAGATCACGTAACAACTAGTAACGTGCCTAAAAATCACGTATCATCACGTAACATAGCGGGGTCTGAAGAGAGAGCCCCGCTCCGGAACAAACGGACACAGTAGACGCCGTCGAGCAACGAACATGTGCACCTTTATTATCAGCATTTACAACGGCGAGCTCGCCAGCAGGAATCTAACAAATAACTAGTAGCATGCAAATAATACAATATCATGCCAATACAACAAACAGAGAACATAAAATCACAGCATATCCACGGAGTGAATGATGACGAGTGGGCGAAGCTGCGGAGGTTCATCGGTAAACCGTGAATCTTCCGTGAATTCTGCCCAGTACATCATCACTGACGTGAGATCGGGCGCGTTTATACTAAAGGTTCGATGAGTTATGACGACTTGCAACTCACTTTAATTTTACATGTACGCTGTGAATTTTCATTGTTTAGAAAACCATTGCTTTAGAAAACATCTGGCGTCTTTTGTTAAGCAGCTGGCGTCTTTTCGTTTTGCTTTAGAAACATCTGGCGTTCTTTCGTTTTGCTTTTAGAAAACATCTGGCGTCTTTCGTTGGTTTATTTCATCAATCAACGGCATTTTGAACAAAATTTTTATTGTTTAATCACGCACAGGAGAAATCTTACCAGGCACTACCTTGGAGGTAAACAATGGCTGCTAATGGGAATGAGAGACAGAAGAAGTCGGCTTTTAGCTAACACTTACACTTATACTTCTACTAACGTTTCCTACTGGAACATTCCAATGGCTGCTAATGGGGAATGAGAGACAGAAGAATTCGGCTTTTAGTTAACGCGCACGCTGCGAATTTTTTATTCAACAACGCACAGGAAAAATCTCCCACCGGCACCACCTTGGAGGTCAAGATCTGGTACTAGCGTTACGACTGGTTACGCACTACTACGAGGGACGAACGGGTGCCGCCTTAAAGGGGTACTGACACCTTTTTTTGAAGGCGAGTTTACTCTGCCATACCAACCTCCTGCATGCAGAGACGGCTCTGAGCATGTGTGAAGCTCAGCAAATGCTGATAAGATATTTTAATTTGATATTAAAGTCAATTTTTCCATGGCGCACCTACTGACATCGACACTAGCTTGACGTCAGGCTACAGTACTAATTCCGGTGACTTCATGCAGCAGTCTGGCTAGTTGTGGTGACGTCAGGTACCAAAACTTTCAAGATGGCCGCTTGTGCGTGATCAAAACTTCCAAAATGGCCGCTTGTACGTCACCAACGGAGCCTAGGCGCGGAGCGGCCGTGGAAACGTCACTATATATTGCGCGAGCACGTGACGAGAAGCTCATATCGTGTTGTGACGTCAGGGTACAGTAGGAACCGAAACTAGCTTTTAAAAACATACTGTAATTACTTTTCCAGGGCGCAGTCGCGCTTAGCACTACCTTTTCTAGGCTCTTGCAGGCTTGACCTTTCATTTGACGCAAAAAAACGACAACTGAAAATATTCGTGTCAGTACCCCTTTAAGGAGCTTCGCCCCTAAAACACACTAAGGCCCGTATTTTGAAACGCCCCTTACCTCAGACCATTTCCTTACCTTACGTGAGGAGCCCTTCATGCCTCCTTATCTTAAGGAGCTCCTTGAGGGAGCCAGCGTATTCTGAAAGCTTCCTTCAACCTTGCTTTCCTAAGGGCCGCCTCAGTAAGGTAAGGCGCGTGTTTCACAAGCCTGGGATCGAGAGTACGTGTGAAATACGAACTAAACGTCCGTTTTCAAGCAAGAATAAGGAATATTTTGTAGTCATAACGAAACGTGTACACTGCTTTACGTGTGAACTACTGACTAAACGTCCGTTTTCAAGCAAGAATAAAGGAATATGTTTTGTCCATAAGGATGAATAATGTGTACACTGCTTTTTCGTAACATGGGTGCACAGCCTTTCCCGTTTACTTAAATTTCGCCTGTTGCAGCAGACAAAAACAGTATGATCGAGCAACCTTGGAGCTCATTACGTTCATTGATGCATTTCAACGGCCTGTTATGTGGGAGCGAGTAATAAAGATCGTTTAAAGAGTTGAAGACGTGGGTGAGATTGATTTTCATAACCGAGTGGTGTTAAACTTGTGAAATCTCCTCACTTTGGTGCAAATTTTACTCGAATGTACTTATGTCCAAGTAAATTACTATGTTTACATTCAAAACAAGGGCGCGTCTATCGGGTCGTGCATCGCGCCTTCGTGGATTTACCTTTCTTTTTTTGTTTTTTGCTAAACGAGAAAATCTTACAGCAGCGGTTCCCAGGAACCCAAGTCCTGAAAGTATTCAGATATATGCGCACGACTTATTAGTAGTCTTATTACAGTGTGATGCTTCGGAGTTCCATTCTGAGTTGTCACAAATGGTCGGAATATTTGAAGAATGTATATTGCCCGTCATAAGACGTGATATGCCCTTCTAGGATTCTGTCGGGTTCCTTGACCTTAAGCTCGATTTCACCCGTGATCATGTTTGCTGGACATATGAACCAGGCGCGTACAAGCTCAACTCCGCACAGTAAGATGGTCAAAAGGGTTATTGTTCGGGCTTGCTTCTACAACGCGTTAAAATAGTCGTGCTGCCACAGAGTAGGCGCCAGCTTTCAGGCACAGGTCACTCGCCTGTATAACGACGGATTACTAATCTCAATGGCTGAGATAATTCGCAGAAAAGGAAAGCAGGGTTTCCTAGGCATACATTGTAGTGCGTGCGGCTGCGCCCCTGTGTTTGCTAAGACCAATGTGATTTTCTCTTACCCGGAAGACCGCACCTGCCTCATTGTGGAAGCAGCCCGCATGGCATGTGAAGAATGCCATTGTTAGCCTAATCCAAACAAGAACTGTCATTCCTGGAAGACGGCAGCACGAACGGTGGGCAATGAGGGGGGGCCTACCGTTTCGCATTCCTTGAGTCTGTTCTTTTTTTTTCTGTTCCTGTAAAATGCCTTGTTCTCTTCGAGCTGCGCAATCTTAACGAAAAATGTTGACAGCCGTTCGGCCGCACACTCGAAAACACGCCTGGCAAGCAATTTTAACAACGACGAGGATACAATTAGAGCGAGCTTGTGCAGAAGTGCAAGGCATCGATCAAAAATAAGAAATCGAGCACACTGTTGCTGACAAAGTACTGCGGAGAAGCGCCCTTTCAGTGCAAGTAGCAAGGTAAGGAGGCCTGAAGGTAGCCCTAGAGCTACCTTAACTTGAGGGAGCACCAAGGAGGACCTCAGTGAGGGGACCTTAGTAAGGAGCGTTCCAGAATACGTGATGAGGCGTCCTCAAGCAGTTAAGGCCCCCTCACTGAGGTAAGGAGCGTTTCAGAATACGGGCCTAAAGAACATGACAAAATGTACCGCGAATGCGGTGTCGCCGACGTCCAACTCACCACGAAGAGGCCGCGGGAACGAGCCGCGGTATCACTCCCATGGATGTCCCTGAGATCCTTTCATTGCCGACCACGCCAAACTCCCAAAAGACAGAAAGCGCCCTTCCTCAAGCGCTAGCGTTGCTAGCGTAACCTCGCTTCCCGCCAAGCGTGCCACCGCTAAAGTTACTGTATAGACCTTTTTTTCGTGGGCGCCACCATATTGCCTAGCGGGCGGCGCCGTCTCTGGTCTGGCAACCCACTGGCATGTGCGAAGCTCCGCGTTTGTATGGAAGGTATGCGTGTGGCTGCAGTTGCGGTCGGTTTTTTTCGTTCTGGCGCGCTGAATTTCGTATCAAGAGATGCGGTCTACGTAGGAAATGAGCCTGTAAGACGTCCTGAAAAGGTTTCATCCGTTGAGAGTCAATGGTGTTAATATACGGCGGCGCGAACGTGTTGCAAGTGGTCGATGTCATATATTTTCGGCACTGTCTGTTGGAAAACCACGCAAATATTTGGACTCGTTCTAGCAGGGCAAACAAGTTGCGCCACTCTTAAGTTATACAATGAATTTTTTTCTTGGACTGTAATCCTTTACTTAGCTTTTTTTTTTTCATTCACACTGTGTTTATGCTGTCGCACCGACTACCGCTCGCACATGCGGTCGTGCGTGAACACGCAGTCTCCATTTCATGGCGCGGCATCTGTTTGTTGCTCACAGACATTTGCTATCTTGTTTCTAAACTTTTAAGTGACCGCTTATTACTCGCTCGCTTATTGCCCACCGGTGTGGACGAAGTTAGAGCTGTTTACAGGGAGGTGCTGGTATATCAAAACGATGCTAATGTTGACATGTCGGCGCGCTTCTTTTTCTTTTTTCTTTTAAGAGTCATGATATTTGATCGGATTTTGGCGGCGATAACATGAAGATGGTTAGAGAGTTTCTTCTGCCGGTGAGGCACGAAGCGCGCCCGTGCTCGAGCCTATGATCGGCATCGGGGGTGATTCGCGTTTTTTTTTTTTGTCATAACTTCGTATACCAGATGTACTGTTCTTGCGAAATTCTTGCTGTCGTTCTCAAAGCTAAGCAGGAAAATTGGCAGTTCAATAAACACTAGACAAGCGTAACAACGTGGCTTTTGTATCGCGCTTAGAAGAGAATTAACTATGTGGTAAATTATTGCGCGACTTGTCGGACACGGTTCTTGACCACGTAAAAATTTTTCTTCCTGAGATAGTTGTTCTACACACAGAGCGACAGAATTCTTTTTTTGTTTTTGTTTTTACGATTGGGCTTTCATATCGCTCATCGTATACGATACACTTAGCTGACGGAAGTTGCAAGCCCACGACAAAGTCCTTTTGATGTAGTGTTCATTGAATGTTCGGGTTTTACAAGGCTGGTACGGAGCAATAATTAAATGCATGATGCCGGTTACCCCGCTGAGAAGTGAGGGATTTCTCGTCTGTGTTAATACCGGCATACATCAACTGCAGCGATCACCGTGTTGAGCCGAGCTACGAAGCTAATTGTTAGACCAAACACATCATATTATAATATAAAGATAAAACGAAGCGAAAACAACTCAGGTGGCTACTCGAATGGCACTTAGATGTTTTGAACTTTACCGGACAGGACCGTACTTGACCGTTTATGTTTGTTCGCAAATCTGGCCATATTCGATTGGCGTTTGACTGCGCCGAACATTGAGAATTCCGGATATATTGCGGCACTTGCCGATTTGGAACCTGTAACGTAACACAAACGATGTACCTCGAAGAGTGCGCACAAGTGCAAACACTCCGCGTTTGGTTATGCACGTCGCCTACTTATTCAGACAGCAGTTTCCTCTTTTTCTCTAGTCGTTAGAACAACCTAAAACGACACAGTGGTTTTCTGTTGACCTTTCGCTGGCTGACATCGCATTAAAAGATACCAAAATCCGCAGGTCGACCTAAAACACACAAATATTGGTCGAAAACGCCACTCATCCAAGCACCAACACGCACACCCGCGCCGTCGCGCACAAGCCAGAAAGCAGGAAAGCGCTGGTTGCCAGTGCGGTCCTCCTCGCCCGATGCAACGGTCTATATGCTACCTTTAAGTAGCATATAGAGTCGAGCCTTGGATAGAACTCGCCGCTCGCGCCCCCTTTCGCCAAACGCGCTCACTGGTTGCGGAAAGCGTGTTTTAGTTTAGCGGGATAGCGTTTACGTGCCCAAGCCGGGACACGTGGCGCCACCTAGCGAAGGGTGAATGCGTTAAAAAAAGTGAAAAGAACAAAACCGAGAATGCTTGCCTGTATCCCCGCACGCAGCAATATTACTCCTTTTTTTAGTGAAAATAAAAGTAAATAAATATGAACTAAGCACCAAAAGCGAAAATTTTCATGTTACAGACTTGTTTACACCGATCTTCTAGATAGGCCTAGGGACGTTCGAAATGGGAAGCGATCTCAAAAACTACTCTAAGTTATCCGTAATACCGTGTCGTCGGAGCTACCTGAAGGCAAGCGAAGCAATTTCGCACAGTCGTTTGCTACGAAAGAAGTGGATCCGTCCACGTCAACGCTAAATTCAGTTCGAAGCGGGCGTCGAAAACCGCCGCCATGTTTTACGTACACTACGTTAACCACGCAAACACGCTAACGCTAAATCTGAAAAATAGCGTGCGTACGGTAAACGCGACGGGTCACGTACGGTACTGCGCATGCGCATTTCGGTCCCGCTATTCCGGTAAGCCCGCTATTCCGTTAAGCCCGCTAAACTATAACTGTCTATTATCTGGGATTTGACGTCCCAAAACCAAGATATCACTGTTGGGGGCACTGCTCGTTTCAGACACAAGTGTGTGCCGGATAGCACTGGGAATCCAACACAAGAGAGAGTTTTAGTGCCGGGGACCCCAAGCCACCTACGTACGCACGCCTTGCGTTCCTTTGTACTCCCAGCCGCATCCACGGAGAACACAAAAGAACGCAAGGGCTTACTTACGCAAGCCGCTTTGGGGCCCCGGAACTAAAACTTTCTAATACCCCCAGGATAGTTGGCGGATGCTCTAACCACTTGAGCACCGCTGCGGTTCTAGGAAAGCAGCATGCGGAACACAAATACGGTACGGGACTACGGTAGCGCTCCTCCTATCTCGCTCGTTGTGCTTTTGCCGCTCCTAATTCCAGTAAAGGCACCCCAACAACACAAAGGCCTTTTCAAAAATTACTGTGGGGCGTCACGCCTTATTGTTGCCTGTCAGCCTACGCATTGTGAATGACGCACCTGTCCATCGGGGGACGTACTTTGCGAGCTGGAGAGAAGGAGCGCTACCGTAGTCCCGTACTAGGGTGGCTAGAATGGGGAGGTGTGAAAAGCGGCCGCAGAAACCGGTCCCCAAGTTGCACCGATGCCGTCAGGGGCGCTGTATGCAGGGGCGCGTAATTCTTGAAAACGAAATAAGGAGGGAAAGGTTTTATGATAATTCAAGGGGAAGCGCTTTACTGTTTGAAGCAAGGTCGGGCTGCCTGAGAACGCGTAGTTATAAAGCGAGATTCAGTAACGAAGAAGAACTATGTACATGCTGCGGGGGAACTAAGGAAACGATGGAACATGTACTGATTGAATGTGGCGATATTCACCCAGGTATACGTGTGGGCACGAGTCTACATGAAGCCTTGGGTTTTAGGGACAACAATGGAAAGCTGAACACGCCCGCGATAGAAATAAGTAAGAGACGGTTAGAGTATTGGTGGCAGAAAAGTAGAGATAAAGTACAAAAATAAATAATTGGGGGAAAAAGGTTATTCTGCCTTAAGAGGCAGAGAGATGGACTGTGAATTTATATTTTTTGTTATAATAACATAGATTTAATCAATGTAGATAAGGCATTAGGACAACATGAAACAAGGAAGTTTTTTTTTCTTTTTTTTTTCTTTTTTTATCCTTCGAGCCTGGTGGCAGGCATGTCACCGCCCCGTTATAAAGGGGACGCTCATAGCATCCATCCATCCGTGGCGGTGAGCAGACGACGTACAGCGCAGATGTGCTTACGTCCTACGAATATGGCTCGGGCTATACATAGTTTTCATGGACGTCACGCGACGTCACCACAGCCACTTCCGCTTTGCTCAGCCGCCATGTTTGGGAACCTTTCGAGACGCGGCTAACCCGGCTCGGCTACCGTGTTGCGGCAGCTGGCGCGCGCATTTTCCAGTGTTGTACTTAGCGCCCCAGCCATGACGATTTGTGCGATGTTCGGCTGTCGTAGCAGAAGCAAGGCTTCTGCGAAACCGACCCACAGAGAGTCAGGCACCGGCATGTTTTGTTTGCCGAAGGTTATCACCAAGCAGTGCGAGAAAACGCGGGCTCTCTCAGAAAGGCGCTGGGGCGTTTGGCTGGGCCGCATAAATCGGAAAGTCTTGAAGAACTTGGACAACATTCGCATCTGTGGTCGCCACTTTATTACAGAATGGCAGTAGGCCGCTAGTAGCAGATCTGCGCTAGTACAAATGTGCCACCAGAAGGTAGTTGTTTGGTAGTTGAACTCTCGACGAGCTTTTCTTTTTCACGAACAAAAAAAAAAACGTGTTTATGATGTCTCCGCTGGCATTTCTGCTAAAGCAACCAATTTAAGCTTGTTTCAGATGTTCACACTTGCACATTGTTAGATGCTCGCCTCTTTTTTTTTTTTTTTTGACGCTCTCGCTTAAGAAGGAAGGCACTTTCGTGCACGCCTTGCGAGTTTACGGTAAAACTGGCGTGAGCAGTGAGTACGACATACTTTTACGAAGATAAAAAGAAAAAGAAGTTCGCTATTTTTTGTTTTTTTCGTGCGTAAGCATATCAGGCCCGTCGCCAGAATTTTTTTTTTTTTGCGGGGGGAGCGGGGCACTTGCTGAAGGCCTTGAAAAACACCCATTTTTATTTTTTTTTTTCGGTAAAATACTTACAACCATCTAAATTCCGGGGTGGGGGGGGGGGTTGTCCCCTGCGCCCTGGCTACGGGCCTGAAGCGCGCACAAACTCGCAAGAAGCGCCCTGGGCTGCTGTTCACACACTCGCATCGACCAACACGACGACACGTTGTGACGGCAACTTCTTCGCTGCATTGTTCTTCACGAACCCGCTCGTCAAATAATTGTGCGCATCTAAGGACTTGTAAGACTTCCTTTGCTGCAACGAAATGTAGCTGGTTGACAGTACCAGGTAGTTTATAATATCCACGTGCGTCGTTGGTGGCATTGAAGGTAAACATTAGACAGAAGTCTGTCTGGTTGGGTAAGTAAACTGAGATAACTGATATTTATTCTCCAACCAAAGTTACGAAGATACGTAAAAACCCGACGTTTCGGAACCAGCTCGGTTCCTTCCTCAGGGGGGACTGCGGCGGCTTGGCAGCGGCCTCTTTAAGGCACTCTCGCGGCGGTTAACGACCCCACGCATTACCGAGGAGCGTAGCCCATGCGCATACACCGAGGGGAGAGTTCCGAGTGAACGGTTGATATTTTGAGTGGTCCTCTGTATATGCCACGACTCCAGTAGTAACCTCCTTCTCCACTTGGTTTCACTTTCGAGGATGGCGGTTCCGTTGAAGTCTATTCTGTGGTCAAACGTCCTCTGCGTGCTCGGCGACGGCGCTGCGTTCTTTGTTGAGTTTACGGACGTCGTTGACGTGTTGCCTAATCCGTTCGGGGAAGTTTTTGGTCTCGCCGATGTATGACGAGGGGCAGTCGGCACACGGTATTTTGTAAACGACGCCGGGCGCCCTGTCTTTTGTTGGTCGGTCTTTCGGGCGGGGAAGGAAGCGGCCCAGCGTGCATGAAGGCACGTGCGCGATGTGCACGCCTTCTTTCCTAAAAATCCGAGCCAACGCCTCGCTGGCTCCCTGGACGTATGGGACCGACACGCGTTTTGGAGAGCTGTTCGTCAATGCTGGCTGGGAGTCGCGTAACCTCTTTTTCTCTGCGCGGCGGGCGACGGATCGAATGAAATTTCTGGGATAACCGTTTTTTCTGAGGTCCGCAATTACACGGGCCTCTTCTTTCCGGCGTTCCGTGTCAGTGGAACATATCTTTTTGGCTCTCTGAAGTAATGTGGACACAACGGACGCCTTGTGGGTGGAGGGATGGGACGAATCGTATTGAAGGTACCGGCCGGTGTGCGTCGGCTTCCTGTAAACGGAGAACTCCAAGTCACTGCCCTTCTTGCCACCTGGACGTCGAGAAAGGGGAGGGTGCGGTCGCGTTCACACTCGACCGTGAACTGTATGGCTGGGTGAACGGAATTTAGGTGTAGTCTGAAGTTTTCAATTTCAGATGTCTTCACGACACAAAAGCAATCGTCCACGTAGCGAAGAAAGAGCTTGGGTCGCGGCGAGAAGGAGCCAAGTGCTTCCCTTTCTATATGTTCCATGGTCAGGTTTGCCATTGTGACGGAGATGGAGGCTCCCATTGCGGTTCCGACCAACAAAAGACCGACCAACAAAAGACAGGGCGCCCGGCGTCGTTTACAAAATACCGTGTGCCGACTGCCCCTCGTCATACATCGGCGAGACCAAAAACTTCCCCGAACGGATTAGGCAACACGTCAACGACGTCCGTAAACTCAACAAAGAACGCAGCGCCGTCGCCGAGCACGCAGAGACGTTTGACCACAGAATAGACTTCAACGGAACCGCCATCCTCGAAAGTGAAACCAAGTGGAGGAGGAGGTTACTACTGGAGTCGTGGCATATACAGAGGACCACTCAAAATATCAACCGTTCACTCGGAACTCTCCCCCCGGTGTATGCGCATGGGCTACGCTCCTCGGTAATGCGTGGGTCGTTAACCGCCGCGAGAGTGCCTTAAAGAGGCCGCTGCCAAGCCGCCGCAGTCCCCCCTGAGGAAGGAACCGAGCTGGTTCCGAAACGTCGGGTTTTTACGTATCTTCGTAACTTTGGTTGGAGAATAAATATCAGTTATCTCAGTCGTTGGTGGCAGTATACCTCGGCATCCGTGGTCGCGTCTGTTCCTATGCGCAGCTTATACGGGTCCACACCGCTGCACATGGCAATTTTCGCTTCATAACGCACTCTGGTGGATCCTACGAGCTCGTCGAAGTAACCGGGACAAAATTCCATTTCGTGCACAAGTGTCGCCTGCGAAAATGCCGCCGGAACGTGCGCTGACGCAACCGCATGCTGGCTTTGCGGCCACGGCGTGTGCTCGTAGGCGCCCGGTGATGGCGGCGACTGCCCAACAAAAGTCCCGCACGCCGGATATGACGTCACGTGAAAACTATGTATTTTTTGAGTGCGACACTTTGCAGCGTTAATCGTCTTCTTTTTCCCTCAGCGATTGTACTAATTAAGGGTAGCAAGCTTCCTCTCCTCATTTGAAAAACAGGGTTCGTATATTTATCACGGTAGCAGACTGCATGCCGAATAGCACTGCGCGCGCCAGAGTAATATTCCATGGTAAAAATATAAAACAGCACTTTCTTAAGCACAAGACGAAGGAAAGATTTTTGTTGACACAAAAACCTTGTTTGTACGTAATGACAGCTACACAAGAGAAGTGGCTGAGGAATTCCACATATCAAGGAAAGCAAGTGATTGCGAATTAGCCAACCTTCCCTGGCGTTATCATCGAAGGAAATGGGCCTGTTAAACAGGGGTGACTAGGAGATCACACGAGGCTGTGCCTTACAGTTTACAAGTGAATCATCTTTGACAATGAGCATGCGCGCTCGCCTTAAAAAAGTACGTGTCGTTTTTTCATTAAACCAGTTGCAAGTAAAATCAGCGCCGTGTGTGTCTCTTCTTTCCTTCGTCTTGTGTTTAAGAAAGCGCTGTTTTATATTTTCACCATAGAACCTCACCAACTCGGCCAATTTGCGTGTCTTCTTCAGAATAATATTGCTCGTGGCATTTCGCACACGCCACTTTTAAGCACCGAGTTTGTTTGTTTTTTTCGCTTGCGTCCTGCCATTTTACCAATTGCCATTATGTATCACTGCAACTCATTCAATTCATTTTCAGTGCTTATTCTGGTTGTTAAGGTATGTTTTTTAAGTGAATTTTTACTTTTGATGTTCGAAAAATGTACGGACATTCACAATTGTGGTTCACAAAAAATTACGCTTTTATTTGGTTTTGTTCGAAAGTTATGGTCCTTTTTTTGTGACTACACTCAAATTGAAAATGACATATTAGAAAATTTCATTTCTTGTTTTTCTCTAAACTAGGTTTTTATTGCGAAAAAGCTCATAGGTATGGATTAGATCAATATTTTCCCACGAAACTTTCCATGCTTCTTGCTTAGACATTTACTTGTTGCTGTGCAATGAACTAGAATCATTAAAGCAATGAATAAATTTTGATGTTATAATATTTCAATTGAAATCTAACCTTCTGAAATGACATGACTTTTGGTTTTAGGCTATAATATACCTCATAAGTGCGATAGCGCAAGGATCCTAGTTCACCGCACAGCCTACGTACACAGCTATAATGCTGCGAAGCCATTTTCTGTTTGTATGGTTGGATTGACAGTTATGGACTATTGCCGTGATGGCTGTATTATGGGTAATATTGATAATTAAATTATAATTACCTTCCGTTCTTTTACTGAACACAATTGCAGAGCCCTTTTAAACTGTTCTCTCAAAGGCAAACACAAAACAATGAATATTGGGTCAAAATCTAAGATTTCTAAAAAGGTGGCAACATACCTAAAAAATTGCCTGCTCTCGCACCCATTGTACCCATTACTATGCACTAGCTGCTGGTCAAAACGTAATGTGTGCGTTTTGTCGGCAGGTTGAAAGATTTATTAGTTCAAAAGGGAACACATTCGTACACGAAGCAAGTTTATTTCAACTCTGCAATAAAAAGCTATCTACAGAACACAGGTCTTAGCCCACTTGGCTTTCTTTTCTTCCTCCTCATGCTTAGCCCCTTTAAAAAGAAATGCACCCGAATTAAGGAAATAAAGTGTACAACAGATCACGTTGTACGCGCTGTCGTTAATTTCAGACTACGCAATACCAACTCGTTAATTGCCCATGGCAATTAACGTCGTTCTCTTCTACGTGTCTTCCATCGAAATGCTTCTCGCCCTGTGTTGAGTTCTCTGTCAGCTGCCTTTCAGCTCTCGGTATCGCACGAGCTTACTTCTAAAATAACACTTTTCATCTCAGTACTCGGAACAAAGATGCCTTTTCTGTCGACGACCAGTACTCAGAGTTTCAGCCAGGAACGAAGCAACAACGTCCAGTTTTGTTCTTCGTTTTATAGGGCATTAGCCTCACACCTCACAAATCCATAATCCTCGAACAATAAGCACCACTTGAAAGATGAAAAATACGACGCCGCGTGGCCGAGTGCTAGGCTTTCCTTCTGCAATCTGCAACGGCGGCGGCCGCACCACGCAGGATAGATGGATGGATGCTATGAGCGTCCCCTTTATAACGGGGCGGTGACAAGTGTGCCACCAGGCTCGACAAAAAAAACCCTTTACTCTCCTTTTTCTTAGTGTTGGCCTAGTGTCTTTACTTCAATTAAAACTATCTTTCTCCAGAAAAAAAAAAACAACTTAAGTTTTCAGCTCCATTGTCGGCCCTTTACGGCAGAATGTCCTTATTTTTTTCCAATATTTATTTTTGTCCTTTCTCTCTAATTTTGCTGCCACCAATACTCTAACAGTCTCTTACTTATTTCAATCGCGGATGTGTTCAGCTTTCCATTGTCTCTAAAACCCAAGGCGTCATGTAGGCTCGTGCCCAAACGTACACCTGGGTGGATATCTCCACATTCAGTCAGAACATGCTCCACCATTTCCTTATCTTCCCCGCAGCACGTGCATTGTTCTTCTTCTTTACTGACTCTCGCTTTATAACTGCCCGTTCTAAGGCAACCCGATCTCGCTTCAAACAGTAAAGCGCTTCCCCTTGAATTATCGTAAAATGGCTTCCTCCTTATTTCATCTTTGCCCTTTCGGTAGTTACTCAAAGCCGGTTTTTTTCCCCATAGCTGCCGTCCAGTAAATCCTCTCCGCCTCTCTGACTTTTCGCTTAACGCTCTTTGTTGACATATTGCTTACACTACCAGCCATATATTTACTAGTGACCCTCCTAGTTCTTACCTTCTCTACCCATCTACTCTCCTTCATATTCCTTAGCCTTTCTTCGAACCTTATTTTGCTCTGAGCCTCCCTCGCCTCAAAACCTGTCCATCCCATATCGCCCTTTACAGCCTCATTTGTCGTCTTCCTGTGAGCACCCAACGCGAGGCGTCCCACAGTCCTTTGATTTATATTTATTCCTGATTGCACCTCTGCCCTCATGCACACCACTGAGTTCCCAAAAGTAAGCCCCGAAACCATTACACCTTTCCACAGACCTCGAAGCACCTCGTACCTATTGTATCCCCACACCGCTCTGTGCTTCATTATTGCAGCATTCCTCTTTCCTTTTGCTGCCGAGGCTTTTTCCTGTACCTCCATGTACCTGTCACCCTCATTTATCCATACTCCGAGGCACTTGTATTCGCTCACCCTCGGTATTTCTTGGCCCTGTATTGACACCGTCTGATCACAGGGATCATTGAATACCATGCCACATTTTGTTACACTAAATCCTAGTCCTAGAGCTTCCCCTTCCCTTCCGCATATATCCGCCAGCTGCTGTGTGTCCCCTCGACTGTCAGCAAATAAGACAATATCGTCAGCATAAAATAATCCGCCCCTTGCAGCCGCGCCCCTGGCGGCATAGGCGCGAAGAGGAACCCTTTCTGGCAAGGTAAACGCGTTGCGCTCAGCACACCTCCTCATTCTAGCCCCCCTACCCGTACCGTATTTGCGTACCGGGTTTCGGTACCTTGCTAAAACTCTCTATTACCTCCCGCATAGGGGACGGACTATCTAAGCGCTTGAGCACCACTGCGGTTCTAGGAAAGCAGCGTTCAGAAAAAAGAAAAGACCAAGAATGGATAGGGAAACTCGAAAATGTAGTGCGAAGGATGACTCGGAGAGAGCATTCTGTGTTCTTTTGTTGCGAGCTGGATTCCGCGTTCCCCGCCCTCTGTTCGTCTCCGATGAAACAAGCTTACTTGTCCTATCATTTTCCCGCTCTGCTTTTATTTTAAGAACAAGTGTTTGCTCTTAAAAGATTTCCCCATGCGTATACTTAAAAAAAGTAAAAATAATAAAAAAACACCTGAAGAACACAGATTTGGAAAGCGTTTACTCTTTTCTTAGATGTAGCAGGGCAACGTACGCCAGGCTCGATAATCATTTGAGAGTCACACGACGTTTAGGTTATAAGGTCATCTCAATTATGCCATCAGTCAGACATAGAAAAAATACGAATTGGACACACTTTTATTTCCTCGACCTTCACGGCGTGCCGTGGTATATGCATAGAAGAATGGAGTTCACGAGAAGTGAAAAGAATTTTAAACAGGGAATGTCACTGGAGATGGTTAAGATTTCGGCAAATGCGCTTGTCATGGTAAAGGCAGCAGTTGCCTTCATTACCAGCCTTTCTTCCACCTCCCTTTCCCAGTTAAGGTGCACGAGCACCTCGAAGGCTTTTGAATAATTACCGTGAAAACGTCACACGTACGATTTGAAAAAAAAAAATGTTGAGGCGACCAAGGGTATTTTGGATAAGAATAGCGATGTGGCGATTTCGTTTACGTTCACGGTCGAAAAAGGATTGACGTGTGGGCGGAAACTCACTCATTCACTCAGCTCCCCCCTCCCCCCCTCTCCTTCCCTGCAAGCCCTCGAACTGCGCCACAAGGTCACTAAGTGTAGGGCAACTATCAGTCGTGACATTCCCACAGTTTTTTCTGAAAAGGGCCTTTGTGATATTGTGTACCTTCACTGAATTGGCGTAGCAAGGTATAGGGAGAAGGGGTGAACATTCTCAAATAAGGAGAGAAAAGAAGAGGAGGTTAAGGATGACGGTGGGAAACGCCAGTGCGTACTCCCCCCCCCCCCCTCCCCTTCAGCGGCTGTATAAATAGACGACAACATCACCGGCTTGCCATTCCACTCGCTGCCTTTCAAGCAGTTGTCATCCGTCCCGCTGCCAGGCAAAGTTACGGTGCTTCTCGATGGATTCACGCCAGATGTACAGAGCCCTGTTGGAGCGCAAGGAACATTGGCCCACACAGCGCCCCGTCTCGCGTCTGACGGCGAAATTCGTGCTGGACTTCGTGCTCACCAGCGGAATCAGCGACGAAGAAGAGCTGGTCTCCCTCGCCTGTCAGGCCATGGAGTGCTGGGCCTCCGCGTTCCAGTATTTCGATCCGGAGGACGTGGGCTTCATCTCCAGTGACCTCCTCCGCGAAGCGTTGGCGGCTTGTAGCTACAACGTGAGCAAGGACTACGTGACCTGCCTACTTCGTGTTTGCGAACGCTTAGGCTGGGTGTCCTTCGACGGATTCATCAAGGTCTGCGCCACGACAGCAAAGTGCCACCCGTAGAGAGGATCCTTGTTGCTTCTGGAGTGTGAAGATCCCAACAGCCCTTTTCAGGGCTACCCACTCGATGCTTCGGCACTGAGATTTGCTGGATTGGCGATACTTCTGTATGTTCCCTCTATTAATATTTATTTCGTCGTCCTGGGATGTTGAAGACGTCGACAGAGCGTGTTGACAATGTCAGGTAAGTCCAGGTGTCGTATTTTTTGTGTGCCAACTCGCTGTCTCTATTTAGAGACGGCAAGTTATTATATTTCGCCAGCCTTAACGTGTTTGTACTTATTCAAAAGGGTGGACACGTGACGCACACTGCTCTCGATATACACCGTGTAGATGCATATGACGTCCTGCCCTGCTTTTTAAAGGGATACTGAAAAAAAAATTTGCCGCCGAGATTTTGAGCCAGATGGAAAATTGCGTGCTGAAATCAATAGACGAAACCTTCATTTCATGGAGAAACTAAAGTAAAAGATGAATTTAATGCATTTTTCGCTAACTGCCGCCTCTGGCCGCCACGCCGTGAACTAGAGGAGGTGACGTTAAGTGACGTCTCATACACCGGAAACGGGCATGCCAACAATGTCAGCCGTCGCCCGCATCTCTCAACCTGCTCAGCTGCCACCACGGTTCCCAGATCCACTGCGAACAGCACCGGCAGCGAACAGTGCTCCCGGCTGGGGATAAGCGTCAGGGCTTTTGTGGAAGGGGGAGAGTAGGATGAAAGGAGAAATGGAAAGGAGCACGTGCTCCCATGATGCACCTCGGGGAATGTGACGTCACCCCTCTCTCACGTGCAGCCGGCGTCCGCCGACATGTTCTTCCTAATCTAGATTTACAAGTCACTTACGTTTAAGTATATTAGTCACGCACCTTTCAGCAGACAATATGCAAACCTGACGCGCATCCCTGCCCCCCCCCCCCCCCTCGCCCCTCCTTTGGTTAATACCCTGTCACTAGCGAGCAGGGGACGGGTCCCGCGCTCGGAAAGCGTCAGGACGAACATGGCAACCCAAAACGAGCGCCATCCAATCATATTCGTCGGCGGCGCTTCAATGGTTGATGCTACTTAACGACGAAGTGATAAATATCAAGCGATTTAGACGTCACGGCGCGTGCAGCCGCCGCGCGCTGACAGTCAACCAAACATACAGACAACTGTTCAAATGTACGTGAAATAAACTCTGTTTATCGGAACAGTGGCGTCTTCTGAGTACAATTTAGTTGTTTTCGTCAGTTTTTCCAAAGTTTGTTCGGTATTCCTTTAACATTTGTTTCTAAGCTATTAAGCACAAAAAGTGACAAATTATGTAAACAGCTGATGTTTTGTTCCACACTCAGTGGCGTACTGTGCTGCGGACACACGATTGCACCCAAAATATTTCTCTTCCGCTGCTTGTTCGTTCACCCGTACGCGACACAGTGATGGCCTTTCGATGCGAATGCACTAAATTTTCTGCCATGATAGTTACTTTACAGGAGACAGGCGCATATCACACACAAACGCGTGCCGAAGCAACACAAACACAGCAAAGGCGCTGCCCAAAGCACGATGGCAACACTGAGAGCACACCCTCAACCCCTTAGCTCACTGGTTCGAGGGTGCACCTGTGAAAAGGTGAGTACTTTCACTAAAATTCACTTATATTTCTCAAGAGTATCGATCAGTTCTTCAAGTCGGCCAACGGATTCATTCGATGTTACATGCTGACAACGTTTGCGGGTGTGCCATATATCGGTACCACACGTGATTGAAGAATAAGGAAAAATACATTGAAAATACAAAATATAAATTCTTGTAAACTTACGAAGCACTTCCGAAGCAGTTGAACCTTTTGGTCCCCGTCGCCTCCGAGAATTCGGCAGTAGAGCCTGCCGTTTTCGCGGAGGTTTCCTGGTTCTTTGCAGCATGGTCAGGTATTTTGGGCAGCCATGGAAAATGTTAAGCGCAGCATCCGAAGAGAGCGTAGGTTTCTATCGGGCGTGCAACAGGACGTTTCCCTTGTACTCTGCATGATATGTTGCAGAGATCGCATCTGCCGGGAAATGCTTCGCGCGCACATGGTCAGGACAGGCCAGTGAAAGAAACCCACGTGACTGGTATGGCAAATTGAGGCGCCATCCATGAACTGGGATCAGCGTTAAAATCTGCGTTCCGTCTCTTTTTTCCCATCTCTCTTCAACCCCCTCTCTAGCGGGATCAACTCCCTCTCCTCCGGGAGGCGCGCTTTCCGCCGCCTTGCTGGCGCCGCCGACTTTGAAATCCGTTGGAAAGTTTCGTGTCTGGCGTTGGTAAGGCGTGCGTTAGCCGTCGTCGCTCGTCCGTTTCACGGTGCTCGCTCGATGTGTGCTTGTGCGACGCGATGTTTTACGACTCGGGCTGTTCGTGCGTAGTGCTTTGTTGCTCGAATACTTCCAGAACAAGTCCCGGAATATATGTGCCGGCCCCCAAAAAAACAACAGGTGAGGGTGCCCTTTGAGTCGCGGTTTTCATTGTGTCAGTTTGAATTCACGTCCATACCGAGTAGCTGTTCTCTGCAGTGGGGCTACAGTTATTGTTTTCAAAAATGACTGATTCGAAAAGGGCACGATGCTGCGTTTAAATCGTTATACGAACAAGCAGCGGACATGAAGCCCATGCGACGTAATTATGGTTACAGATTTACAACTCTCACAGAACCGCGTGCTTGAATATGTGCTTTGCATTTGTCTCCGGTTAATTACTCGCCATCGCCTATAACCACGTTTCTAAGGCTGTAGGTAAATGTATGAAAACTTGTGCTGCTCTGAGACGAACAAACGAATTCACTTTTGCACGAGTCGACGGCGCTCTTCATCTGATTGGAACTTGTCCCTTTTCTTCAGGGCGGAAGAGTTTTTAAAGTACTCCGGAACGCCACACAGCTGATCGGTGCGCCCAGAGAAAAGCTGAAGAATTGCAGAATCGGCGCATTTCAAGAAGAGATGCCATGAATGCTCCGATATCATCCGTTCATTTTCTCCGCGTTTATCATCACTAGTTTTATGAAAATCAACGTTTTTGGAAATGTAGTCAATAAAGTGCGGCCAATATTAGTTGTGTTATATGTGGAGTTCATTTTCACATCTCTAAAATGATCTTTACATCATTATTCTATTTTCAGGTATTCAACTGCTTTCGTTGTTTTTGCATTGCAGTGAATGTTCAATTTTGTTAATTATGATTATTTTGTGCAATATCGTACGCATATATCAGAAGCTCTTCTGCAGTTTTGTCAGTATAAAAATTGTGTTTTTTATTATGTGCCCTAATGTTATGTTCTGTTTTTTTATTCCACTGTTCTTTAAGTTCTTAACTTTGCCGAGACCTTTTGTGTTGTTTAGTGGTCGTGAACACGTGTATGCTAATCTCCTGTTCATCACTTCTGTTAATCTCCTGAACCTCTATCGCACCACATTTTATGAAAATGTTGATTTTCGGAAACGAGGACAATAAAACGAGACCAAAGATATTTTGTGTTGTGAGTGCAATTCATTATTTTACGTTCTGGCACATGCTGCACGACTGCAATGTGTTTAGAATGCTTGACTGCAAATTGCGTACATTCAAGCGCGCAACGAACGCGCGGTGCAGCACGCGCAAGCGGATGCAAGAAAAAAAAAAGAAAAAAGCGCCGGCGCAGCAAGCGCGAGCGGGAGGGTGAGCGGGTTCATGAAAAAGAGTGGGGGAGGAGGCTGCGCAGCACGCAAACAAAAAAGAAAAGAATAAAAAAAACGGCGCTTGCGAGAGGGTTAGGAGAGGGGTTGCGAGGCGCGGCTGGTGTTGCCATGACGACGCATACCGTGTGCGCCACCGTGAGTTTCTCAATCCCAGCCGCCAGGATAGTAACTGAAGGGACGTTTGGCGCTGCCAGCGCTGACGTCATGAATTAAGGCGTCCTATGGGAGGTATACGGAGTAACTTCCCCCTGGTCAGGAGGCTCCAAAACTCTGTCTGCTCTCGGAATCACTCCTCGCCCTAATCTAAGCGCTCTGGTTCACGCGGAGCCTTGAAAAGCGACACACGCTCCGTACAAGTCTTGCAATTCGGGACAAAACATTTTTTGCCCATTTCGAGGCGCATTCAGCGAAAAGGCCGCTAAAGCTTATTCGGCATCATACACAGCGTCGAGGTATACGTGCACTCAATCACAATACACGAATCAGCAAAACAAATGCATTGACAAGGGTCACAGGCACAGGACAACGCGTTTATAAATCACAGAATGCCGCGAAAACAAAGCTTTCAGGAAGGTCTTTCTTTGCGCGCGAATGAGCGCCGCGCGAGCCCCTGAGACCCTGAGACCCTTGCGTTACTGTATATGCTACCTTTAGGTAGCAGAGTTGCGCCAAGGTACGCCATATTGGGCTCCGAAGTTTTGCGGGAAAGCCACTCACCACCCGCGGAGCCGCGCTCGCGCGACCGTGTTGGTTTATGGCGGCGGTTTTGGACGCCCGCTTCGAACTGAATTTAGCGTTGATGTCGCCGGATCGACTTCTTTCGTAGGAAACGACTGTGTAAAATGGCTTCGCTTGCCTTCAGGTAGCTTCGACGACCGAGTATTACGGAAAGCTTAGCCTAGTTTTCGAGATCGCTTCCCATTTCTAACGACCCTAGGCCTAGCTAGAAGATCGGTGTAAACAAGTCTGCAAGGTAAAAATTTTCACTTTTGGTGCGCGGTTCACATTTATTTACTTTTATTGTTACTAAAAAAAGTAGTAATATTGCGTCGTGCGGGAATACAGGCGAGAATTCCAAGTTTTTCTTTTCACTTTTTCTTACGCATTTACCCTCCTCTAGGTGGCGCCACCGTCCCAGCTTGGGCATGTAAACGCTATTCCGCTAAACTAAAACACGCTGTCCACAACGAACGTTAGCGGCACGGTAACGATATTCCCTTAACCCCCGCTATCACGCTAACGCTAAAATATAACTGTCTAATAACAGCAGCGCCGATGTCAACCGCCCTTGAGCGGCCGGAATCTGCGGAGTGTCGGCGTCGCCTGCGAAGTGTTGGTAGTGTTTGCTTCTCCGCAGCGCAAAGGAGCCACCTATGACCACGTGACGGCGCTCGGTGAATAGCGTTGCTGGAATCATCAAAGGCAGGGCGAGCGGCGTCCGGAAAACAGTGGCGCAACTCTGCTACCTAAAGGTAGCATATACAGTAACTCTATGAGACCCCGTTCTGTAGCGCCATCTCAACACGCGTCGCGAAAACTACTCGTGGCTCAAGGTCATCGGCGAACACAATCTGCTCGCGCCCTCTCCTCAAGCCGAGCGGCGAGTGTCAGCCACTGATCTCCACTAGTGTCAGCACCTAACTTATGGCACATTCGACTGGTCGTTTTCGAGCGCTCCGCAGACGCTGAAAAAATTACGTAAAATAGCAACTAACCATTGCTACTAACATTATCGGGTAAAAATATGATCAGGAAGGAGAAACATGACTTGCATACCTGTTTATTCTTGTTGGAGAGCTTTAAAGCTGTTGAACTTGACACTATTAAACAAAGTCAGAGCGCTCTCAAACGACCTGTCGAATGTACCATCATTCTTACACGGTGGCTCTTACTTATTTAGTTATACTATTTTAGGATTATCTTTTTACTTTCTTTTTCTCCGCCTCCTCTTCCTGTCTTTCCATCCACAATCCCCTCTCCCACGCTGAGTAGCAAGTCAGCGATATGCATACGCCAGCTAAATTCTCTGCCTTTCAATAAAGAGTTTTCTCTCTCTCTCTCTTTGTCTTCGAGACAACCGCTTAAAGGATACAAAGTAAACTTATTTTGTTTTTGGGGGGTAATTTTTATTGCGTAGGTTACAAATAAGGCTATTAGGATAGTCAGCGAAACTCTCAAATAAAACCAGATCGATCACAGAGGCTTTTAATGTTCACTAAAGCTGGTGTGCCTTTGAGCATTTGGCTCCATAGACGGTCGTACTGTCGGAACGTGTGATCTGTATTCAGTATTCTGCCTTTCTAAAGACACACTATGCGAGCAAGTATGAGGAAAAATCAAGGAAATGTTTTGATGAACCTCGTTAGGAAAATCCACCACATTCCAGACACTGTGGCACTTGACTTCATGTGAAGCAGTCGGCCTAGCAGTAGACTGTGCCGGATTTTTCGCTTTGGACCAAGCGTATCGACACCTTTGGGTAAATTTAGCAGTTGTGCGCATATGGTGGCCTTACCAGGTACGTAGACTACACTGGCATTTAAAGGGCAGCACATGGTCCGAAACAACGTCGGCACTCACGTTATTAAAGCGATGTCAGTTTTATCGCAACGAAGTTGCGATGATATGCATGTCACAAGTGGCGTCATTATATCGTGAAAATTCCAGCAGATCCAACGCTTCGTGGAAATCGATGTGATGCAAAACAGTCACCGAGTAGCTGCTTTCGCCCCTTTTTTTCTTTTTACAGCGAAAGCTGTTATGAGATCATTTCACGGGCCGTTTTTGGCGCCGTAGTTGTCCAACGCCGCTGCCGCCGGTGTCCGTAACCAGTTTCGCTCGAAATAAGAAAAAAAAGAACGAAATAAGAAAAAAATTCCAGGATGGAACGAGGTTCGAACCTGCGCCCTCTGCGTGGGAGCCCTGTATTCAACCTCTGAGCCATGCCGGTGCTTGAAAGTGCTTTGCAAAAATGTCCTATACAGGCTGCATGTCGGGAAGGAACCACATTACCATATGCAATATAGCGTGGTAGAAGAGTAAAATAAGCACCAAGAGTCGCACAACGCGAATTCTGTAACCAAGCGTCACACAATGCGAATTGCGCAACGAGTAGGTTGTTGAATGCTTCCAACCCATTACAAAGGGCTCTGCCATAATTCTTCATCGTCATCAGGCACAGCACCAACAAAGTGCGCATAATGCCTGCATGCGTTTAGCAGGTACCAACGCTCTCCGTAGAATGACGAAAAATGGCATAGTGCCTGCTGCCCTACTTCTCAAAAATTACAATCATTTATAGCGTAGTGGGTTCCTCGCAAGTGCACTTGTATTGGTTGCCAAGGAAGCCCATAAGCGCATGATCCACTTCCTCGGGATCTCAGTAAAATTCGTCGCCTCCCCCCCCCCCCCGTCTCTCTCCCACGTCAACGCATGTTATACAGCATGACGGGAGAGGGAAATAGCGACCGGGTGTCCCCCAATGCAAATTACGTAACTGGTGGGCCGTTCAAAGATTCCAACCCATTACAAAGGGCTGAGCCATAATTCTTCATTGTCATCAGTCGTCGCGGAAACAAAGTGCACATAATGCCTTACAGACGTGTAGCTGGGTAGTTTATTGTCCGACGTAACATCGGCACTCACGTTAAAGCAAATGCGTCAGTTTTATAGAAATGAACAGCACGCTACGGTGCGATTAAAACCCCTTGATCTAGGAAAGTAACGACACCCTCCTCCGCGCACGCGTTTCCTCCTCGATTCTCCTCGCCCGCGGCCGGTGCGCGCTGCGCACGACACCATTTTTCGCCGCGGCTCCCGCGGACGAGCCGCAGAATTCGATCGAGGCGCGTGATTTCGAGCCACTTGCGCACCCCAGTGGTGTAGAAAACTTAATAAAAGATTAGTTTCTTCCGAAAGCCTGGTAAATGGGGCATGCTAATTTAAAAGGAGCTTTATGGAGCGTTCCATCATGCAGACGTTTTTTCTGCCGCATAACAGGCTTTGATATGGTTTAGCTTGCGTCATGTCCGCCTGTGTCTGGATGTTTTGTCTCTTTCCTGTGAGCGCATGTGCAACACAGGTACTTACAGCGTCGCATCTTGCAATGACTTCGTGGATAATACATTGTCCATCCATGTGTTATCTTGACGTGAAAGTATATTTGCGCGGTGGTCTCCAAACTGAACAAGACGATTCGCAGTGTCAGTACGATCAAGCGGCGCCAACAGTAATTGATCTACCACAATAAGAGAAGCGCAGGAAAAATATTTTTCAGAATAGTATTTTGACGTTGGTGTCAAAGAAACTAGCACTCGGTTTACCTGTGAGAGGAGAGATTCAGTACCTTGAGGGTAGGTAAACGCCTCTAGTTACCGTACTATGATAGTTCACACGAAAATTCCATTAGAATACGTAATAGCAGAGTTGCAATTGCGATTTTTGTTAGGAAAAAATCATCACGGCCAAAATCAGAGTGCAATAATAGCGGGATAATTTATTTTCATGCACACGCAACTCGTTGGTTGATACGTACCTAAAAAGAACATCGTGTCATATTCATCCCCAGCATCATTGCTAGTGCGTAAGTTATGAAGTAGTCATGTTTCGAAAAAGACAATACCGAGAAAACAGAAAAGTGGTAGCAGTATATCACTGCACAAATATACACCGTTTTACAAATGACAAAGAAGTTTCACTGCGAGAAAAGATGGACGGAAGATGATATCTCGCACTATCCGCCTGTTCTTTACCAACAGCTGCTCTATTTTCTCGGAAGTGACAGTGAAGGAGAGGTAGCGCGTTTTCTTTCGAGCCGAGCCACTTTTTGCAAGGAATATTTCACGTGGATATTCGTGTAATTGAGATTGGCTGCGTATTCACAGTCAAGCCACTAATTTTATGAGCTCTACAGTCGGATACAGCCCAAAAAGCACTTAGAAAATAACAGTCTACATGCAGTGAGCATTGGTACACGTGGTATACCGCGTCGCAAGCAAGCGCTCTTTTCGAAGGTATATTTAAAGTATGCAGCCTAATAGGGGAAACTGCAGTGCCTTTACGTTAAGCATAGGCACCCATCAGGTGAATCTTCATATAACAGACAACACCGTAATCAATGCCGGTTCACGCGGGCACTATTGATGCCGATCAGGGCCGATCCGGATTAGGCTCGATCCGGATCAGGTGCTGCTCCACGCTCAGTTTAATAGCGATCGCGTTCGATCGGCACCGAGACCATCGCGATATACTCATCGACATCTGGCTCCCTGATTGCGATTTGATTTACGTTTGCGCCAAATTGGGTCCGGATTAGTTTGTACCGTATAGTAGCGATGACTGTTGATCGCGATCAAGAAATTCGATCGGGATTGACTCTGATCGCGACGAAAAGTGCTTGTGTGACGCCGGTACAAGATATAATCTAGTTGGGTCATTCCACGCCAACTGTCCCAGCCTTGGCGCTCGACCATTTGCGATTTGAATGAAAAAAATCGAGGACTATCTATCCAAAGCCAGAAGCCTCCCACCAAAATGTTTTTGGTAAAAAATATTTTTCAGTGCCGCAAACCCTATGTGAAGTTTTTCGGAAAGCTCGAAAATATGGCTCGGAAAATGCGTTTTCAAAAAATCTCTTCTTTATGTGTTAGGCTAGGACAAATTTTTCCCTACATAACGATCGTAGGCTTCTCACTTAAAATATGTTTTACGAACGTTTACGCTTTCGTGGGTTTTTCATGCGGCCTTTAATATTGACAATATGACCCATAGTGGGGATTTTTTCATAGAGTGAATATAACCACATGCAGCAGTCCATTGAAGGCCGGCATAGTGTGCTTACGCAACAGCGGGAAGTGACACCGATGACACTTCCTGATGAAACTATTGACAACTTATGTTGCTAGTAAATGCGATATTTAGCATAATTTTTCTAGGAGCACCTCAATGTTAAATTTACGACTAAACATATGCGAAAATGAACTTTCTTGCAACTTTGTCGCCAGTTCTACACACCATTTCACGCCATATACGACTAAAACTATTTTTGGGCTACTGTAAAACTTCCTGGCAATCAGTTAAATCAAAATATTACATTTCACTGAATGTCGCCTTTCTATGAAAAAATTCCCAATATGGGTCATATTGTGAATATTTAAGGCCGCATGAAAAACCCACGAAAGCGTAAACGTTCGTGAAACTTATTTTAAGTGAGAAGCCTACGATCGTTATGTAGGGAAAAAGTTGTCCTAGCCTAATATATGAAGAAGAGATTTTTTGAAAACGCAATTTTTGAGCCATCGTTTCGAGCTTTTCGAAAATTTTCGCATAGGGTTTGCGGCACTGAAAATTTTTTTTTGCCAAAAATATTTTGGTGGGAGGCTTCTGGCTTTGGATAGATAGTCCTCGATTTTTTTCATTCAAATCGCAGATGGTCGAGCGCCAAGGCTGGGACAGTTGGCGTGACCCAGTTTCCTATTGGTTAACGGACGGCGCGCGGCCTGCTAGATAACGGCTCACTTTCGCTGTCACAATGTTATTGTTTTTGTGTTGCGCAGTGCATGTTTCTCTGTTTGTTTTCTTGCGCCGGATCGCATTTGTGTCCTTACTGTTTTGTGTGAACCGACCCCCCCTTCCCCCCAATCAACGAGAAAAAAACCTCATTTGGAAACCAGAACTTGTAAGGGTCATTCGTCCATTAGTTTGTTTTATTTTCCACCAAACATTCACGTTAAGCGCACCCTAACAATCACGACAAGCGCGATCGAGAAGCTGTGTCATCGCACGTAAATGTTCGCAGCGGAAAGCAGACTCTGTAGTTGTGCATTTCAGACTGAATAACAGTTGCCGACATACGAAGTGATGGAGTCTCAGTAGAATATTCAGCTTATTGAGAACAACCCTTTTTTATGCAACGCAAAAATAGCCGCGAAAAAAAAGAGCGTTTATGAGCAACCAGAAGAATATTTAAAAATCAGCATTCAACAATGCTTTGACAGGAGCGAAAAAAAAGGCGCCTTACCTCACAAAGAACACTGTTCTTTGTCGAAACAATGTTCCTCTGGCCAATGTTGTGCAGCCACTGCTTCTTGTGCATGTCATCACGCTTACCTTGCAGTATCATAAAATGTGCGTAACCATTTGTATGCTGGTTTTTGCAGTTGTAAGCGCAACAGCACGGCATAGCGGCAGCACGCAGCGCAAAAAACAAAGCGCGCGCAACGTTCGCTGCGTGGAGCCGCGGTGAAAAATGGCGCGAGCGAAAAAGAAAAATACCATCAAAGCGCAAGATCCACGCGTCTCTAAAGGCAGCCGCGAAGGAGACCAATCGTCGCGCAGAAAAAGCGGCGAACAGGAGAATGCGAAAGAGGCGAGAAGGGAGAGAGGAGGACGCGCTTGCGGCGGCGAGTACAATGAAGGGCGGTACTCTGCCAACATCAAGTGGTTTTAGGTGCGATGATCTGCACATCAGCAGCAGCGGTCGTTGATATATTGTTACGGGGTAGCGCAACGCACGACTATAGATTGCTGAGTCATAGGAGTATACATGTAATGTTTATTACATAACATGCAATATATCATTCATGTTGAATCATTGCATGTTATAAAATCGATGGCCAACACTGGAACCACAGTTCGCGTTGACCCGGCATGTGTTTTTCTGAAGAAATTTCTAGCACTGGCGTGGCTCTGTGGTAGGGAAATTTTTTTGCGAGAAGGGACAAGCCACGTTATTCATGTCATAATTTGTGAGTCGCGTTCTTCGTACACTCATGTCCTTCTCTGTCAGTTTGGTACATACCAAGTTAAGGAAACAAAAATGAGAGCGTCCAGACGTGAGTGGCTAGATAGATAGATAGATAGATAGATAGATAGATAGATAGATAGATAGATAGATAGATAGATAGATAGATAGATAGATAGATAGATAGATAGATAGATAGATAGAAATTGTCAAAGAGCCTTTTGTTCGCTAAGAAATACTTCGTATTTTTTAAAGCCTCCCAAAGAGTTTTTTTTTTTCACTTCTGCTGATCACCAGATACTAGGAGCTCTAGGTGGCAGTAATGTTAATAGCGGCGGTGTCCTGCGACGCTTTGTGAAAGTATACAATACATCCGGTGCGTTTCTGGGCTGCACATGTTCTCACGTAAAAGGAAAATTGTTTATAGATTGCACGTTTGTATGTCGTTAACGAGTGCTTTACACCAAGAAACTATGATAATATGGAAAATCATCGCAGTTTTATGTCTGCCTTCTACGCTTGCACAATGCGCCACAAAAAATTCGCTGCCAGCGTTGTTTCTGCTGTACACCAGTCTGGTGATCCGGTATTGCGGATACGGTGAAACGTTTACGCACAAAACATAACTCCACACCGGTATTAGCGCCATCGTGTGGAGGATTCCTATTGTTGTGCTTATTATCAGGTAGCAACCCGCTAGCTAGGCGGAAAGTAGAGCAGCGACTACCATAAATTACGAAGGCTACAAGCCATTGACAGCCAAGTGTATAAAAGGCTGTGATGTGAAGCACCTAAAGCAGCCCCAATAAGTTGTTTCGCAATGAAATATACTGCGAGCGAGAAACATGACGCTTTTGAGATACTGACAGACATGTCATTCAAAGGAAAGAAAGTTGGTCGCGGTTAAGAAATTTTAAAGCAATTATTATAGTGCGTAGCCGTTTAATGGTATAAGATAAAGGGTGATCAAAATTAGGCTTATGGCTTTCATGAAAATCAGTGCCGGGAGGTACGCAAAGAGCACCTTTTTAAATAATAAATGCATCCACGGGGGCACAAATTATTGATGTATTTATAATTTATTAAAGATATTTTGAAGGCCCGAAGGCACTACAGAAAGGAGTGGGCAAAACAATAATTACAAGTGTACTTTAAAAAAAGTTGCAGGGCCATCTTGTACGGCGAGCTTGAAATCTTTTTCGCCCATTATGCAGACGATGGAGGCGGGAATGTGGTTATAGGCGCCGCTTGTCCTAGGAACCAACGAGCTATTGCACAATCTGGTACGAGAGGACGGTAAGTCCACGTTATAGCGGTGATCGGTCCTCGTTGATGGAAACGAAGTCGCTGAAGGAGAGCGTCCTTCAAATAGCTCTTAGAATGATATATTTTGTGAAATATCTTAAGGCGAGGCGATATGCGGCGGAACGAAAGGTGAGGCAAGTTTGGAGTGTTCTTCATGGATGTGACACTGGAATGACGTGAATAATTCGATAAGATGAAATGCGCTGTGCGATTCTGAATGGCTTCCAGAGTTTGAATGAGAGTGGCACGAGTTGTATCCCATATGGCGCATGCGTGCTCTAATTTTGACCTTACCAATGTTTTGTAGAGTGTTAGCTTGATTGACGATGGGGAAGACGAAACTTTTCGACGTAGATAATCAAGCATGCGATTAGCATATTTACTGAAATGTTCTACGTGTATATTCCATGAAAGATTGGAAGATGTCTGCACACCAAAATATTTTTAACTTTCAACAGGTGGTAATGGAATGTTATTGAGGCAGTATGTACGCGAACAGTGGGTAGTAGTTTGGCGTGAAACTCGCATGCTCTTAGATTTAGTTATATTAACTGTCATGAGCCATTCTTACACCATTGGAATATTCCATCTAGATCGCAATCTTCTGGTAATGTACGCAGTCATATGTGAATAGTCGGACTTTTGAGGAAGAAACCCAAGAAGGAGGATCATTAATATAAATTAAGAAAAGCAGTGGGCCTAAAACGTACCCTTGTGGTAGACCAGACGATACAGCGGAATTAGGTGAACAAAATTGTTGGCTGTCACATACTGGCTACGGTTAGATAGAAATTCTTTAATCCATGCAAGTACGTTGGGGTGAATATTGAGCTGATTAAGTTTCAAAAGAAGTAGTTCATGTCAGACGGAGTCAGATGCTTTAGCGAAATCTAAGTATATGCTGTCAGTATCAAATTTAAGATCTGCGGTAATAAGTAAGTCGTTAGTAAAACGCAGCAACTGTGTTCCGCACGAAACTGCTTTACGGAACCCATGCTGACAAATAATAATGTACATCACCGGATTTATTCACAGGAACTGCCTTCCCAGCCTTCCAGTCAGATGGCAGTGTTAATGCCTGTAACGACTGTTCAAAACGTTTTGACAATATTAAAGCAGAATGGACTTGTGTACACTTCAGATTTTTTGACAAAATACAATCCGGACCGGCTGATGAAGACACTTTCAGCACCAACTGCGTAAATGATGATGGGGTCCATTGGCAAGAAATTGGTTCCTGGTAAATGCGGGAATATCGGGGAGGGGGGGGGGGTGCTCTTATGAATGTGTGCCGCAAATGCATCATTCAGAACATCGCAGCACTGTCTAAGTGAAACTGTGACTTCAGACTGGATTAATTGAATATGTCGCGTTTTAGTTCCGCTTATGATGCTCCAAAACATGCGTGGGTTAAGACCGAGCAGCGAAGGAAGTGTTTTATCAAAGGATTATTGTTTTCGCTTTCGAAAGCGCAATACAGAATTGTCGATTCAATATATAATAGGATGACCAATGGCCACTTCTGGTTGGAATTTCGCGCGTAAGATTAGCCGCTTCTTTTTATTTCGCCTGCGTTTTAACGTGTTGTTAAACCATCAAGAACGAGGATTCGATGAAATATTATTTAGAATTACCAACGTTAAATTGGCCTAGTTGGTACGACGTTGTAATTGAGATGCGCTGAGCAAAATGCACAATGAGTAACTGAACAAGATCACAGTACCACTACTCCTGTCCCCTTCTTCCGTTACTCGTTTGCGCATTTCGCTCAGCGCATGTACATTTTAACGATTCCATGAAACTTTTCTTTTAGGCACAAAACGATGAATTAGGTGTAGCAATTTGTTCTTATATTCTAGCCAGTTCTGCCCAACTGATCACTGCTCAAAACAAGCAAAAAGCAAGTCAACAAAAAGTTGTTATTCTCTGTTCATCCATCAAAGCCCGCCTTGCTATAGTCTTGGCTAACTTTGCTTTTTTTTTTTGTCTTGACGGAAACCCATGCTTTTGAAGTGAAGTGGATTATAGAGTGGTCGCTAATAGCCGGTAGATGAGTTGAAGGAGAAGCTAGGCCTGGTGTTGTGTTAAGTATTAGGTGTAATATGTTAGCGGACGTGGGAGTAATGCGAGGGGTAAAGTCAACGAGCTGAAGATGGGTCTAGTTGTAGTCGTGAAAAAAAAATTAAAAAAAGTTCCTTGCTTTCAGCTGAACTATGCTTTAAAGTAACCGAGTCTCTTAATCACATGATATCAGGAAAGTTGAAGTCGCCAAGGATGAAGAAGGGTGATTTTGGGTATCTGACGGACAGCTGATTGATATCATCGTGCAGGTCATTACAGAAGGATGACGATGCAGATGGTGACCGGTAGCAAACACAAAATATTATGTTGCGAGAATCACTGAGCACGCGCACACACACCAGCTCATGGAAGATAGAACACGAATAACATAAGAAGCAAGGTTATCGGCAATCGCCAGCAGAACACCACCACCAGACCGGCAATCGCGGTCACATCGGTAAAATTTGTAGCACTTCGCAAATCACGTTGCTAATTATGAATGAAACCCACCAATCTAACTCAGATTCAATAATGAAATTTTATTCAGTAATGATCTATCTATCTATCTATCTATCTATCTATCTATCTATCTATCTATCTATCTATCTATCTATCTATCTATCTATCTATCTATCTATCTATCTATCTATCTATCTATCTATCTATCTATCTATCTATCTATCTATCTATCTATCTATCTATCTATCTATCTATCTATCTATCTATCTATCTATCTATCTAGTTTGGTACATACCAAAATTGACCGAGAAGGACATGAGTGTTCGAACAACACGATTCACAAGTTATGACGTGAATAATGTGATTTTCCCGTCTCGCAAAAAAAATTTCCTTACCACAGAGCTACGCCAGTGCTTAATGTTGCTTCAGAAAAACACTTGCTGGATCAACGTGAAATGTATTCCACTGTTGGCTGTCGGATTTTATGACATGTAATGATTAAACATGAACGATTTATTACATGTTATGTAATAAACATTACATGTATGCTCCTGTGACTCAGAAATTTGTAGTCACGCGTTGGGTCACCCCGTAACAATATGCAAACGACAGCTACTGCTGATGTGGAGATCATCGCACCCAAGCGTGCTCTACATTTCTATAAAACTGACGCATTTGCTTTAAAGTGAGTGCCGACGTACGTCGGACAATATCTGACCTTTAATCGCGAATGAAGTCGGCGTACTAGGAAAGCCCTCGATATGCCTACAACATCTTAATGTGCTCAAAACGTTAATCCACGCCGTAACACTTGGCTCAAAAAAAAGGAAAAAGAAAGAAAGTGGCGAAGGCAGCTCCCGGTGATTGTCTCGCATCACATCGATTTCCTCGAAGTGTGGGATCTACCGGAGTTTTCTTGACACAGTGACGCCACTAGTCACATGCATATCATCGCACTGTAGCGTGCACTTCGTTTCGATGAAACTGACGTGGCTTTATTAACGTCAGTGCCGACGTTGAAGGAAAACGACAAATCCGGCACAGGCTGCTACTGGCCGACTGCTTCACATAAATTTGATTCCCACAGTGTGTTGGATGTGGCGTAATTTTCCCAAGGCGTTTAACAAATAATTATCTTGTTTTTCTTCACACTTGCTCGCATAGGGCGCCTTTGGAACAGCAGAATACTGAATTCTGATGGTATTGGCGATTGCGGAAGGCGACACTGTCGATGGAGCCAAATATTCAAGGGCACACCTACCTTGAGTGAACCCTAAAAGCCTCCGTGATCGATCTGGTTTTATTTCAGAGTTTTGCTGACTATCCAAACAGCTTTATTTGTAACCTACGCAATAAAATTACCCCCTAAAATAAAAAAAGTGTACTTTGTATCCTTTAAGCAATGATCTAGAACACTAAGAGAGACAGAGAGAGAATGCTTTATTGAAAGACAGAGAATTTAGCTGGCGTTACATATAGCTGACTTGGTATTCTCCATATGGAAGTTTACTGGTTATCGAAAGACAGGAAGAGAAGGCGGAGAAAAAGAAAGCGAAAAGAAAATCTTAAAATAGGATAAATAAATAATCTGCGCACGTTGCACTAGTGACGCAAGGCTAGAACCAACAGCGGAGCTAGTGTACGACCTAGCTTCGTTTAAGTTCCCCCTAGTAATGGCAAGCTTTCGCTAGGCAAATTTTTTCTAGTAGTACAAATATATGGCTAGGCTTGGCTATTTTTGTGATTTGCTATGTCGTGATTTTAGTCACTTGACCTGTTTTTGCGTGGATTTTGGCTCTAACATATGAAGTAACTAGTTGTTGCGTATGTTACGAGATTTTAGTCCCGTAACTATTTGTTACGTGATTTTAGTAACGTGACTATTTGTTGCGTGACGTTACGCAATATTTAGTCACGTGAGTAGCTGTTACGTGGCTTTACCTGATTTTAGTCGCGCTACTAGTTGCGCAATGTTACGGGATTCTAGTCAAGTGACTAGTTGTTACATGAGGTTACCTGATTTCAGTCATGTGATTGGATGCAAGGTCATTTTTGTCCCGTGACTAGCGGTACGTGATGTTCCGCGAGTTTAGTCACATAAATAGATGTTAAGTATAGCATCGTGATTTCAACTTGTAATGCGCTGTCGGTAGTACAAGGTCCGAAGAAAACGGAAGACGGCACAGGGTGATGCGCACACTAGCCCCCCATACCACCTGATTGTATCGCCATTCTTGGTGACGTGACTAGTTCCTACACAAAGTTACGCGATTTTATTGAGGTGACTATGATCGAGGGATCTCAAACTCACCTAAGCCAGCGGGCCGCAGTCACGGAATTTAGTCCCGCAAGGGCGAGGCAATGAAGAAGGTATTGTACAAATGGTCGGGTAACGTTGCCACTAGAAAGAAAGCCTTACCCATATCTCAGATAGGGGCGATTTCTGAAAGACATTTGGTGTCAGGATTCCAACAACATATCCATAACGATCCCCAGAATGGCTAAAATCTGGACGCCGATTCTGAAGTACGGTAGTATAAAATTCTTGTCCCGCGGTTACGTTTCAACACATGGTGAACGGAAGGGGTGCATCAGGAAAACAAAAAATGCTTGAGACCAGTCACGCCTATGTAGCTTACAATAGGCGTAAAACTTTTTAATAAGTGCAAGATGCAACCATGTTTCTATTGAAGAGTTAAATGCAGTCTCGCTTCTACATAGTTCATTTGGCAGACTATTAAATGCGAAGCATTTCTTAGCAAACTTCTGCGACTTTGAATCTATCTATCTATCTATCTATCTATCCGCCTACGACTTCGTGCTCTCCTGGCCGTTTCGTTAATGGGACGTATACCAAAATTGGTATGAGATAACATGGCCGCATTACGAACATAAATGACAGGTCGTAACGTGAAAATCATGACATGCATGTCATCAGCGGCATGATTTACATGCCACGGTCTTCGGGCTCCTGCGGCCGTTTCGTTAATCTGATATATACCCAAATTTTTATGACGTAACAAGATTGTATGACGAACATACGTGACCGGACCTTGAGTGCAAATCATGAGTTAATAATAATAATAATAATAATAATATCTGGGGTTTAACGTCCCAAAATCACGATCTGATTATGAGAGACGCCGTAGTGGAGCGCTCCGGAAATTTTGACCACCTGGGGTTCTTTAACGTGCACCTAAACCTAAGTACACGGGCCTCAAACATTTTCGCCTCCATCGAAAATGCAGCCGCCGCGGCCGGTATTCGATCCCGCGACCTTTGGGTCAGCAGTCGAGCGCCATAACCGCTAGACCATCGTGGCGGGGCGCAAATCATGAGACGAATGTCATGTACAGCATGATTTACATTACATGATCTCGCGGCGTTCGTGGCCGTCTTAATGAATGGATACATACCAAAACTGGTATGACGAGACGCTTCTGTATGACGAAGATAACGGACACACGGTAACATGAAAATCATGATATGCACGTCGTGTACGACATGATTTACATGCTGCGCTCATGGTGCCCTTGCGGCCATTTGGCTCGCTTGACATACACCAAAATTGGTATTGCGTGACGAGAGTGTATGATGAACGTAAATGAGAGGTGGTAACGTGAAAATCATGATATGCAAGTCACGTACGACATGATTTACATGCCACGTCATGGGGCCCTTGCGGCCATTTCGCTCGCTTGATATACACCAAAATTGGTATTGCGCGACGAGACTCTAAGATGAACATAAATCAGAGGTGGTAACGTGAAAATCATGATATGCAAGTCACGTGCGACATGACTTACATGCCACGCTCATGGTGCCCTCGCAGCCATGTCGCTCGCTTGATATACACCAAAACTGGTATTGCGCGACGAGACTCTATGATGAATGCAAATCAGAGGTGCTAACGTGAAAATCATGACATGCAAGACATGTACGATATTATTTACATGTCACGCTCATTGTCCGATCACTGCCGTTTCGCTCACTTGATATAGATCAAAATTGGTCTTGCGCGGCGCGACTTTATGACGAACGTAAACGAGAGGTGGCAACATGAAAACCATGACTTGCTTGTCATGTATGGCATGATTTACATGCCACGCTCATGGTGCACTGGTGGCATTTCGCCCACTGGATGTACACTGAAATTGGTATTGAACATAAATGACAGGTGGTAACATAAAAACCATGACACCCATGTCATGTGCATACATGACTTTCATGCCACGCTCATGGTGCACTAGTGGTCGTTTCGCTAGCTTGATATACACCAAGATTCGTATTGCTCGATGGAACTGCATAAAGAATATAAATGACAGGTCCTAACATGCGAATCATGACATGCATGTCATGTATGCAATGATTTGCATGACATTGTTATGGCGCGCTTCCAGCCGTTTTGCTAACTGGATATATACCAAAATTGGCATGGCATGACATTAGTACGTGAGGACCGCAAATTACAGGCAATGCATTGTATATTCCAGAATGCACGTCTCATTAGCATGGGATATACCGGGTTGTACATGCGTGCATGTATGGCAAATATGCGATGTATAGTGAACTACATGCCACGGCAGTAATGAGTTCACTTTCCTCAAAGACAATGTGATGTAGAAGCTCTTTGCCGGCTGCTTCGCATTACTTCGATTCCCACAGTGCGTGGGATCTGCCGTATTTTTTTCTAGCGTGTCCTTGCTCCTAGATATCCGGCTGCAAAATTTAATTGCGATTTGCATGATTACACGGTCAACGCAGTAAAGCCTGGCTCATGCCGCCGCCTTGATGTTTCGCAGCAGTTGCGTGCAGTGTTTAGGCAAATATGATAATGGTTACCCTTTTACTGCTTTTACTACTGGCTGGCGATATCAAGGAATGACTGCGCGCCACACCAGGCAGAAACTTTGCGCCTACCCTCACTGACTTGAATGCGTAATCACTCGAACCGCAAGTAAACTTTGCAGCTCTGTGCACGACATGCTACAAAAATATTTTCAAGTTGAACTGAGTAGAAAAGCGACTGCCCCTAACTTTTCTGTACAAACAGGCCGGCTTAGTGCAAGCAATAAAAAGCTTATTATTGTATCTTAGATAACTGGGAACCTTACAGCGATAATTGACATGCCACTTTTTGTCCCCCTGACCACACAACTTATTTGCACAAGCTGCCTTCACCATCTCGATGGAAAGAAACGGGAACATTGCGGCATGGATAGCCGCTCCGCGATTCCCTTTTCAACTGGTTGTAGTCTGGCTGGTAAAAAAGAACATGGAAGATCCCTCTGTCAGAGGAATCGGTATAACACGGAAGTAAAATGTGTCCTTACGGAACTGCTTGACTGTTTACTGTACATTGATATATGAGAGCTTGCGCAATGTCTATTGGTGTTTGGCAGCTATAGCACAGTTTAACGTGGATGCCCCCAAGTTGATGCTTGGTGGCACGTATCCATCCCGACGACTAGCGTCTGTGATCAACGATTAGACAAACATTTGTGGCAGCTGTAGTAGTTAAAGGTGAGAGCGTAATCATCGAAGATGGTGTGACAGCCAGAGAGCGTCTACTAAGGTCGCCATTCCGCGGCATGTTAAAGAGCAAACAGAACATCACGTCCGTACGAAAGGGAAATGCAACGCGCGTCGCGTCTCCCCGATAGCCCCGTCCGCGATTTTTCTCGGGGCTAGCGTAAGCGGGGAACGCGGTGTTACAGAGGCAGGCGCGCGTCGCAGAGCAATTTTGTAGCGTTAGCTACACTTGCCTAGCCAGAGTAGGTTTCGCGGGGGTCATCATGAGCCGTGCTGCGCATGCGCGCGTGACTCGCCGCTGCTGTGGTGCGATCTTGTACGCATTCCAAATAAACACGGAGGCGTGGCGTTACATCCAGCCGCACGCGAATGGCCCATTTGAACCGCGACAGACGTCACGGCTCTGCATTGCCCAATCGCGTGCGGTCACGTGCGGTCACGTGCGGCTGGTTGTCATGCCACGCCTCCGTGTTTATTTTGTAACGCGTACAAGATCGCACCACTGCTCTGCGCATTCGAGAGGGGTGACGTCGTAGCCATGGCGCGCGCAGCTATTAGATGCGAAGTATCTTAAGGCGCAGCTCAATCCGGTGGTGGTGTGCGGCATGACCACCCTTACTGCGCATGCGCATACCCTCCCCACACACCTCCTCTCCACTCCCCCTCACCATTCCCCCTGTCATCTACCCTGTCCCATTTCCCCTCTCCACTCACCTTCTCCCATTCTCCGCTCCACTCACCCTCTCCCCTTCCCCTCTCCACTTTCCTCTCCCTTCCCCTCTCCCCTCCCCTCTCCATTTACCCTCCCCACTTCCCCTCTCCCTCCCCCTTTCCACTCTTCCTCTGAAACGCGGGCTAGACATGCCGAAATTCTCTCCTGCGCAACGCCGCCATGAGCTCGAGCGCATGCGCGTCCCCTCCCCTTCTCTCTCCTCTCCTACGCTGCCCCCTCTCGCCCGCCTGTCGACCGCGTTCCCCGCTCGCCCTGTGAGAATTAACGGCCAGGCTAGATGGAAGATACGACGCGCGTAGCGTCGCTCTTCGTGTTCGACGACGCGAGCTCGGTAGCATGCCCAACGAACGCCAACGGAACGCGATCGTGCAAGTGCTCCGGCTTCGCATCTACTCATGGTCCCCTTTAGCGGGAGATGGTGTATTTAGCGGGAGGGCCTTCGCTGTGCAGTCGCCGTCTGACAGTGCGCTGGTGCAGCGCCCTCTAGAATATTTTCAGGCCTGCTCACTACTCCGGGCATGGCCTGTGACGTCAGTCATTTTTGACCCTCGTCTCCTGCCGAGTAGGCGTGCGCATGCATGCTCACGCTGTTCGAGAGAGCAGGATTGCTAAGCCTGACGAAGCCTGCCGTGGTATACTGGTGTTTCTTTTGGCGTCTACTTGAAGACCGTGGTCTGCGTTTGTGAAGTGCTGCGTGGTGATCTTATGTGCTTCGTTCACGGAATGTTGTACACCTGCAAGCTCTCCCAATGGAGCAGTGCTGTGGGCCCAAGTGTCGCCGATATTGGCGATGTACCGAAGGTTCCAGTGGTTTCATTCTCCCAAGGCAACCAAAAAGAGAAATGAGAGCGTGCCGTTCATCGGGATGACATCGATATGCATTCTCTCCGTGATTCAAAGGTATGTGTAGTCAATGCTACTTGCTTTTCAGATGTTTTAAAGGCACCACCTCTAACACGTTCAGTTAATTCGATAAAATAATGTCGTGTGCACTTCTGACCTTTACATCGTAAGCCTTTACATCAGGCACATTTAGCTGAGCGTCGCAGACGATCACCCCCGCGATTATGTAGCGTCTCTAGAGAGTGCACAGATTTATCGTTTTTGACAAGCGCGTCTTGCCGAGACGCGGTGAGCTTGGCTGCAAAACGACGGCGAAACGAAGTAGACACATCTTCGTGCTCCAATCAAGCGAATTCACAAGCGGTGCGAGAGATGCGTTTTGCGTTCCGCTGCTCGCACCCCGAACCACGTGCCCCGAACTCATAAAAATGGAGCAATAAACGCGCGTGGCAGTATATTCTCAGAACAGGCGTTTTTTTTTTTTCCTTCAGGGTCGGTAAACATTCGCTATTTGCGCGTAGCACCACGGGCTTCTTATGACTGAGAGAAGCTAAGGAGTGTCGGTTCGTGGCGTCGTGCATCTGTTTTGTACATTGTATTTCTTACCGGCGCTCCGACCACTTTTTGCGGTATTATAATTACGCGCCAGTCTCGCCAGCACCTTCGCCTAATTTGTTTCCTTGAAATGTGTACTGCTGCAAGTCAGCCGAATTGGGATGCCTGTAGACACCTCATAGATTTTGTTGTTTTGTAACTGAGCAAATAAGGAGTACAGTGGAGTGGAAAGCCTGTGATAAACCGCTTTCTTAAATTGTTTTCAGGTGTGTGAGCTCAATTTCAAGCCAGAACACTTAAGGACGACTACCAAGTACACCGATCCAAGTAACGGCAGGACAGAAGTAGCTCCCATGGGGGCTACTCGGCTGACTCTGGACCTCTGGACGCAGTGCCTACAATTTTTCTCAGTTTACCACATGAATAGGAACAGTTTCCGCACATCTTATGGAGTGTGTGACGTGTGTGCGTGTGTGTGTGTAAATAAAGAATGAAGTATGAATAAACGTTACCTTTTTATTTCGTCACTTTTCGGGGCCATCAACCTTCGCATTTATAAATCGGTCACATTTTCGATAGCGCACAATCTTTTCTTATTTTTAAGTGGAATAATAAGTCACTTACAGACCCATCACCAATGACTCTAAAGCGTAACACATTCCTTCAGCCAGCGTCAATCCCGACGCAAAAGGCAAAATAAAGCTGTTAAGCATGTAAAACTAGCCGCGAGCGCTTTATCATTTCATAGGAGACGATAGTGGCAGTGGCTTCACTGTCTCCCGCGCGTTCGCTCGCTCGGTCAAGACGCGTGACGTCACGGCGGCAGTGAGCAGGCCTGAATTTTTTTTTCTAGGTGGCATTGGCTGGTGCCGCTTGATAGCGCCTCTGACTGGCGTTTGCAGGTGGGTAAACCCATGGAGAAGGAGAGCGCAAATGCTGCTCAACGGCGCAGAAGAGCCGAGAAGCTTATGTCATCGGATCCCGTAGTTGCCTGGCAATTAGCGCTTCAGCGTAAGAAGAATGAACAGAGGAACGCTAAACGTACTGCGGAAAACTAAACGTGCTGCGGAAATCTGGAAAGCTCAGAATAACCAGCTGAACCTTTGCTAACGCTACGTATATCCTGGCATAGCCGAGCTAAGCCACTGCAAATTTTTTATGAATGGATGCTATAAGCGAGGCCGAGGCTTGGGCTAAGGTCGCCACCTCGCGGTGTGTTAAAGGGGCCATAACACCAATTTTCGATCATAATCTGTGCTATGTGGATTATTCCTTGTCTATTCACAAATAAGCGGGCGAAATCTTAGCGCATCTGGTCGAGCACTCAATTTATAATCGAATATTTTTATAAACACGCGAGCGGCCCGAGAGTCAGGCAACACTGTTGCACTCGCGAGCCGTGACGTAACAAGCACGTAGCTGTGCAAGCGTCTGCATTGCGGAGAACAACATTGTTCCGCGATCAGTTGCACACGTGATATCAAGATATTTTAGCTTTCTTCAACTTGGCCCTGAAACTGAACGATTTGCAGCGGCTGAAACCTTGGTAAAAGACGACGGCTCCGTTCCGTGCTGCACATGACGTCAGACGCGCCATGGCAAAATGGCGGTCGCCGGCGGTGGGTGGAGTTTACAGCCGGCGACTTCCAGGGCTTGTTTTTCGCCGGAATATTCTTTTACGTCCCACTTTTGAAATCTGTATAGGCATAATAGACCCCCTACTTCTAGTTTTCGCTGAAAACCACAAATCTTTGGGCGACCGTGTCATGGCCGCTTTAAGGCATTGACAAAATTTCACTCTGCTGGTGGAAACACGCCGAATGGGACGGATACGTAGCAACGACGCGTTGCCGGAGCTAATCGTGGAGGACACGGTCATGATGCCTTACTTCCCTCTACCGTTCCCAGACGGCGATACCACCCCATTATGATATAGAGCTTTCAGCGCAAATAAACGACGCAGGATGAAAAAATTTATTTGCGCTGAAAGTTTTATATCATAATGCGATACCAACTAGCCCACCTAGCTATCCTGACAACACCCCGCCGACCAAGAGCACCGTGAGAAGAAAGTGTGAGATATGAAAGGAGCGTTTGTAAAGCTCTCAGAGTATGTGACGGTTAGAATGCAGCACTTAAGAAACACGAACACATGGGGCGAGAAGGAGGACGAGCGCTGTCCTGACGCCCGCTTTAGCGCCCGTCCTCGTTCTCGCCCATGTGTTTGTATTCTTCAAGCGCTGCATTCTAATGGATCTGTACCAACGAGCTCGCCTCAACAGCCTCTTATGGCACAGTGGCGCAGTGGATAGCATGCTAGGCATCTGGTTGTCGCGGACCGAGAGGTCGTGGGTTTGACTCCATTTGATGTAACTTTTTAGATGCGAAGTATCTTAAGGCGGAGCTCAATCCGGTGGTGGTGGTGTGCGGCGTGACCACCCTTACTGCGCATGCGCATACCCTCTCCACACACCTCCTCTCCACCTTCCCTCTCCCCTTCCCCTCTCCACACTCCCTCTCTACTTTCCTCCTCCACTTTCCCTCTCCACTTTCGCTCTCCCATACGCCTCCCCCTTTTCCACTCATCCTCTGAAACGCGGGCTAGACATGCCGAAATTCTCTCCTGCGCAACGCCGCGATGAGCTCGAGCGCATGCGCGTCCCCTCCGCTTCTCTCTCTCCTACGCTGCCCCCCTCTCGCCCGCCTGTCGACCGCGTTCCCCGCTCGCCCTGTGAGAATTAACGGCCAGGCTAGATGGATGATACGACGCGCGTAGCGTTCCTCTTCGCATTCCACGACGCGAGGTCGGTAGCATGCCCAACAAACGCCAACGGAACGCAATCGTGCAAGTGCTCCGGCTTCGCATCGCCTCATGGTCCCCTTTAGCGGGAGATGGTGTAATCTTTTTTCTTTAAGTTTTTATTTGCCATCTGATCGTGTGCGTTTTTTCAACGTCATTTCCGTGACGGAAATATATCACTGAGGTCTTGGTGGGCCCCGGCATAAGACACTTTCGTGTTAAAACAATAGAATCGGGTCGTCTATGATACATTAGAGGACGAGACTAGCGTCCTCCTGTTACCACCAAGCTAAGAGCATGGTCAAAACGAATCCGAACAGCGCTGTTCGCGTTTCTTTCCATCGCCCTTGTACACCCCAGTGCCTAACATAATCAGAAAAATAGGGATTAATTTTGATCACCCGGTATAGATATATAATAACAAATTTGCGAATGTGTTGAAATATCTTAAGATACAACTTGAAAGTATCGTATCGGACACTGTGATTCCGGTAGTATCTTGTAACCGTATCTCAAGCACTTCTTGCTTTAGCCACGGAGCAAGAATTCTTGAGGAGGCGAAACTACGCTCTCTCGGGCGTCCTAATAAAGTCACGGAATCGGGCACAACACTGACGCGCCCTCTGTGGTCAGAGTCCACTAGCGGAGAGGAAAAAAAGATTGCAGTGACTTAGGTCGGCTATGCCAGGATATAGGTAGCGTTAGCAAAGGTTCAGCTGATTATTTTCAGCTTTCCAGATTGTCTAGGATTATTAGCCTTCTTCTGTTCATTCTTAGTACGCTGAACCGCTAACTGCCAGGCAACTACTTCGGGATCCGATGAGATTATCTTCTCGGCTCTTCTGCGCTGTCGAGCAGCATTTGCGCTCTCCGTCTCCATGGCGTTACCCACCTGCAAACGCCAGTCAGAGGCGCTATCAAGCGGCCCCAGCGCAGTGTCAGACGGCGACTGTACAGCGAAGGCGAATAGCTGCGCGCGCGCCGGCGCCACTGCGTATATGGCTACGACGTCACTCCTTTCGAATGCGGCGCAGACCAACAGCGGCGAGCCGCGCGCGGCGGTGGCGGAGTCTGCGCGCGCGCCGGCGCCAGCGTGTCTGCCGCGCTTACGACGCTACTGCTCCCGAACGCTGCGGCGGACGAGCAGTTTCTCCTTCTCAAATACTTCTTTCTCCGTGCCATCGGTACAGGCATTTGCGGGAAGTAGAGTGACATGAGTTTTTGCCTCCCGGCTAGAATTCACGGCAGCTGCGCCAGTGTACTCCACAGGTTTCACCTAGTGGTTGCTTTAACTGGGCGCTACGCGCACTTCTTCGATCGTGCGTACAGCCGGAACTCTAATGACAAACATGTCATTGTTTGCCCTAAGTCGCGCAAAGCTTGGCACAGCGAAGCATGGGCCCGTCGCCGCTCGTACTCCCCATCGAACGACACGTCTTGCTTCGAGATGCACGGCTTTCTCCTTGGCAGTACGAACTTTCTTAGCGCGCCCATGACTCTCTGAACACGATCGGGCGCAGCTAGGTTACGCACTATAGAGCGGAAGTTGCGCGCGATTCCATCGGTGGGCGTGGCTTAGCTACTGCGCATGTACGGCTTGGCCATGGGGCGCGGTATCTGGTCGCTAGACGACGCGATGCTTGCTTCCTCTGTTTTGTATCTTTTTTTCTCTCTACTTGTTTCTCTGTCTTTCGTAGATGTTATCTGTCTTCTCTTTTTCTTTCTGCATTTTTCTGATTCTTTCTGTGCTACTCTTTATTCTCTCCCCTCTTCACCGCCACACCTCTCCTCCTCACGCTTACTTTCCTTTCCAACGCCCTTGCTGCGGTATGCAATACAAGGCTATGCTATGCTCTGCTAGTGTGCCTGGATAGCCGAGTGGTTAGGACGCTCGCCTTCGGATGAGGGTACGTGGGTTCAAATACCACCTTGTGAGGAATTTCTTTTTGTTAGAAATTTTCTTTTTCTTTATATCTTTCTGCCTCTCTCTGTGTTGCACTCCTTTTACCACGAAGTGTTTTATGCCGGCGTCCGCCAAGCACACCCGTTACGGATATGACGTTCATAAAATGGACGCCAACGGGTGAGAAAGAAAAAAACAAGATCAGCCACTGGGAATCAAACCCACGACTTTGCGGCCGGGACGGTAAGCGCCCCACGCTCAACCGACTAAGCTACCTTGGCAGTGGCTGGACACTTCACGAACGCGCCTTACATATTTTTCACACATTTTCTTTCGCACGCTGCTCTCTGTTGGCGGTGTAGGTAGGCGGGGCGGAGGGAGGCGGTGCCGCCGTCTGTGAGAGGTGAAAAGATGTAATGCGTCACGATCGACACTTACTAGCGCCTACTCCGAGATTGCGCGCGGTATCGGATGTCATGGTTAAAACGTCTCAATACCAGCGAGGTACACTGGCCGCGCTGGCGTCGCCAAGGCACCCTAGACGCAGTTACGTTCTTTGCCTATCGCTTCGTGTTAGCGTGCGCCGGCTCATCGTTGCAGTGCAGCTCCCAAATACACCAATGGAATTTCCCCGCCGCCGACTGCTTCGATTGCGAGAGCATTGACTAACAAAACTGCTACAATACGCGTTGCAAAAAGGACACGATTTCGACGGGCGAATGTCGTGCCTTGGTGGAGCGAGACAAAGGCCATAGGGATGCACGCGTTTGCGGCTGAAGCTACGAACCTCTGCCTCCTGTGTTGCTGAAGCGCAGTGTGGCAGTGTATGCATGAGCACAGGCGTCGTTTACCCATTGCTAGAAAGCGCACGCCATGCCGTTTCTCTCCTTAATTGAGGACGTTTTGAAGAAGTGCATATCGGGTACCATTGTTAATTATGAGCATGTTGATGTCGTCTTTACGCGGGAATCACGATTCGCTGTGTCCAAATATATGTCGAGAATTTCAGCTACCACAACGGTTTAATCATGATCATGGGCGTTAGTCGTCGCGATGGAGACATGCCACTAGGCGTCAACATGGGTGCATTGACGTCAAATGGTGCTATAGCTGCCAAACACGAATAGACATTGTACAAGCTGTCATATATCACTACACAATAAACACTACTTCTCTGAAGACACGTTGAACTTTCGTGTTATACCGATTCCTATGACGGAGGGATCAGCTATGCTTCTTTCTTTTGCTTCAGAGCGTGGAATGGCTCCTTCACCGTTTAGGGGCGTAGCTCCTCTTAGTCTAACCTTGTCCCATGTCAGGCGTAGCCGGCAGTATCTCCCGAACAGTATAATAGATGGCGCTGTCTCATAGAAGTACATAGAAACTGCAGTTGAGTGATGATAGTCTAAATGGCGCTGTACACAATCTGTGTCGTCATCACCATTTCTCGTCTCATTTCCTAGATGGCGTTGGTCCAATAGAAGTGTGTGCAATAGTGCGCTTGCGCGAATCGCCACTAGATGGCGGTGGTCTGCATGGATCGTCGCCGTACGTGTCGGATCGTTGGTCGGCGAAGCGAGCGCGGCGCCTGGCGGATCTCCGAGACCGTGCGCGCCAATGACGCCGCGGCGCAACGTGCACTCCGAGCAGCGGACCCCGAAAGGCGAGCCCGAGAAGCGGCGGCAAAGCGAGCGCGGCGCCTGGCAGACCTTGATGGTGCTCGTGCGCGGGAAGCGGCGACCAAGCGGCGCCATCGGTCTCACATTCAAGGAGCCGACGCGCGGTTCGAGCGGGAATTTCTCGCTCATTCATTTGAAAGATGAACTCAAAGCTTCTCTGCGATCAGGAATTCGTGAATCGTGTCCAGACGACAATGAGGCAATCTTTTGTTAATTGGTTTGCATATATTTGCTGCTTTGGAGCTTTTTAAAGAAGTTCGTGTTATAGCTATAGAAATTGGAGCCGTTCAGTCTTACTATAAAAAGTATGAAGAAAAGGCACTCCTCAAAAGTCTTTGGAACCTTTATGACATGGAATGAAAATTGCCGGGAACGGGCAATAATGAAATAGAAAATATTAAATGACAGCTTCAAAGGTATGATGCAGCCTGCTAAAAAGGGGCGCGTATTCCATCTCGAAACCGGGGCACCTTGAATTCGGAGTAACCGACGCGTCAAGCTTTACTGGATGAACAACGGCATGCAATTTCTAAAGTAATCCCAGACTTCTACTCCAACGGTGCTCTTATAACAGATACAAGAGAAATGACTTTGACGTTCGAAAAGTACTATGGAAGTTTATTTAGTTCTCTCTCTGTTGATCCTGATGTTCACCTGAAGGCTAATTTTGTTTCCCTCTTGAGCCCCTTGAAGGACGATGACTGTGCAGCCATCAATGGACCCATTACGATACAGGAAATTGAGCACGCAGTTGACAACTTACCTTTATCGAAAACACCTGGCCCTGATGGCATCTCAGCTGAATTTTACAAAGCCTTCAAAAAAAAAAAAAACGTTTTCTCCCATATTGCTCGATATTTTTCAAATAAGTTATGGCATGGAGACACTCCCGCGATCTTTTTGCAAAAGCCACACTGTTTTAATACCGAAAACCTCTGAAAAGGAAAAACTTCGCTTTGTCGAAGGTTACAGGCCAATAACGCTGTGAAATGTGGACTACAAAATTTTTGCGACAGTATTATCAAATAGATTGCAATTTGCGATGTCGATTCTCATTGGGTCTCATCAGACATGTGGAATTAGGTTCCGATCTATACAAAACAAATACACGTTGCTCGTACAGTTCTTCAGTTCTGCTATGGTTATCCAAAACAGCTTGCAATGCTACAGATAGACCTTGCAAACGCCTTTGATCGTGTTAGTCATTCGTTCCTTTTTTCTCTTCTTGAGGATGCCAATGTTGGCACAGTCGTGCTTAAAGGTGTTAAACTTTGTTATAATGAATGTTCAACTCGTCTCATTGTTAATGGTGAACTCTCCAAACCTGTTTCTATTCGCTCTTCGGTGAAACAGCGATTCCCGATGTCACCACTCCTGTTTGCACATCTAGAGCCGCTGTGCTTAAGCCTAATAGAGTCCAGTTGTATACGTGGCTTCAGTATATTAGGCAGTGAAGTTAAAGTATTAGCTTATGCAGACGATGTCGCTTTCTTTAGCACAGATAAACCAAGTGTAGAAAATGTGGTATCTACAATTGAAAAGTTTGGCGTTGTATCAGAAGCTCGTTTAAATGCCTCTAAGAGTTTAGGACTATGGTTTGGCTCGTGGGGTACCACGCCGAATCAGTTCGCAGGGATTAATTGGACACGAATCCCGCCAAAGTACCTCGGTGTACCACTAGACGCGTGTAGATTCAGTGCGCATTACTGGAAGGAGCGCGTTCCTAAGCTTGAACGACAGGCCCAGACATTTGTTCCCCATTGACTTTCAATATTTGGGAGAGCTGACGCTTGCGATACTTTCCTAGCAACAAACCTTTACTACGTATTGCAACTTATCCATTGCGCAAGATTTTATATACAACGCTTTCATCGAATTCTTGCTACTTTCATATGGTCTTCGACTTTTGAGCCCATGCGTCGTGACAACATTTTCAGGCCAGTTAGTGAGGGTGGGTTGGGATTAGTACATTTTTATCTATGGCAAACAGTTTCAAGGTTCTTCTTTTTTCGAGACAATTCCCACCCTGTAATCCGTTCATTCTTGCAGGTTACACTTGTTGATAGCTTGCCAGACTTAGTTGTTTCATCAAAGTTCTCCGAACGCCCGTGTTTGTGGGGATTCATGCAGGAAGTTTAACTCGCAGTTCGGTTCCTTAAAGCTCGCTTTTCCATGGAATACCTGTACGCAGTCTCGCGCAAGGTACTATATAAAGATTTTCGAACAATGCTCTTCCCGCCTCCATTGTACCGTTCATTGTACTCCGATCTTTCAGGCCACGATGTGTTGAAACGTGTGCGCAAAATGTATGTTCCTCCTAATTCAAAAACGTTTTTCTGTAAACTCCACTCTGAAACACTTCCGGTAAGCAACATGGTTGAAAAGAAAAGGTATTTTTGTCTCTTCTGTTAACTGCCGTCTATGTGATGTGCCGGAAACAATAGAACATTGCTTTATTAGCTGCAAAGACGCTATTCCGTTCTGGTATGTCCTTCAGAGAGCACTGAAGAAAAGTTGTGTCGCCAACTCTCACACCATACGTTATCTTATACCAACATCGCTTGATGAAGTGCCATATGATATGTTTTTCCTCATGGGTATGCACAGCTTATGGAAGACACGTATGCAGGACCGTAACGCAGAACCCACCATTTCTTCAAGCATGCACTTCATTCGCATGACTATTCAGCTAAAGGACATTTATGACGACCTGGACTTGAGACCGGACTGGTACCCCCTCTTGGTGAGGTGCTCAGCCTCACCACCTTTCCAGTATAACACGATGTGAAGAACTCCACT
>NC_051183.1:137775261-137808820 GCF_013339695.2 Rhipicephalus sanguineus | reverse complement strand
TGGACGCAGAATGGTGGTGTCACCGCGAATGCTTTCTGCGCTCTTGGCTATGCGTAGTAAAGGTCTTGGAGAGCTCGCGACACTCCTCAGCAAGTCTGGCTGTGGCAGAATAGGCGCACATCAGATCGATCCGGCTTGTAGGAAGGATTGTGTCAATGGTGTGCGACGGGTGCCTGCCATACAATAAGAAAAATGGTGAGAAACCAGTAGTGCTCTGAGGAGCGGTATGTAGGCGTACGTGACGAAGGGCAGAAATGACACCCAATTAGTGTGGTCGGCGGCGACGTACATCGAGAGCATGTCGCCTAGCGTGCGGGTTTGAAGCGTTCGGTGAGGCCATCGTCTGCGGGTTGGTAAGCAGTAGTTTTGCGGTGAACACGTTGCACTCTTTGAGAATGGCCTCGACGACTTCCGACAAGAGACAACGGCCTCGATCACTGAGCAGCTCCTGGGTGGACGTGACGCAGCATGAATCGGTGGAGCAGGAAGGAGGCCACATCGCTCGCTGTAGCCGCAGGGAGGGCAGGCAGCAGTTCAGCGTATATCGCGTGAGGTGGTCTACAGCGACGATGGCCCAGCGGTTACCAGCGGACCGTCAGGGGAAGTGGCCATATAAATCGATGCCAACGCGCCCAAACGCGGTCAGGCAAGGTAGAGTTTGCCGACCTGCGGCGACAGGTGCGTTGAAGTTTTGCGGCGCTGACATCGATGCAGTAGCGAACGAACGTACTCCCGTAGCGGTACATCCCTCGCCAAAAGTAACGTTGGCGAATGCGGTGGTAGTTTTCGATACCCCAGGTGTGCAAACATCTGCGGATCAGAAAGTGGAACGACTCGCATGTCATAACACGCAGCAGCTGCGGGTATTACTAGTAGCCACTGGCGGCCGTCGCCGTTGTAATTGCGTCGGTGGAGCAGGTCGTCGCGAACGGCAAAATGGTGGGCTTGACGACGCAACAAGCGAGGTGATGGTGTGGCCGATGGATCAGTCAGCAGTTCTATCAGTGAGGCAATCCATTGATCCTTTTTCGCGGCTCAGTAGCGATGGTGTGAATATCGTGGAAGAAACGACAAAGTGAGACGCTGAGTTGTGGGCATTGTCGTCAGGCAAGGGAGAGCGCGACAGGGCGTTCGGCGTCAGCATGCTGACGTCCGTTGCGGTACAGCACGCGGATGTCGTAGTCTTGCAGGCGAAGTGCCCAACGGGCAAGGACGGCCTGAGGGATCGCTTCAATGACGACAACCAGCACAGTGCAATGATGGTCGGTGACGACATCAACTGGCGACCATACAATAAGGTCGGAACTTTGTAAGGGCCCAAAATGATTGCCAGGCATTCTTTCTCCGTGACGAGTGTAGTTGGTCTCGGCTGTAGTAAGCGTACGACTTGCATATGCGACAACATATTCCGGGAACTCAGGTTTGCGCTGCGCAAGGACAGCACCGAGGCCAACACCGCTGTCGTCCGGTGTGTACCTCTGTAGGGGCCGTAGGGTCGCTAGTGGCGTAGAATGTGAGAAGACGTCAACAAACGACGGAGCTTTGCGAAGCGTCGTCGCATTCTGACGACCACGAATTGAGGGGCCCGTTACTTCCAAGCAGCTTCGTCAGCGGTGATATGATAGTCGCGAAGTTTCGGATGAAGCGCCGAAAGTAGGAGCATAGTCCTACGAAACTGCGCAGTTCTTTGACGGACGTAGGTTTGGGGAACTCTGTCAACGGCCCCGAAGCTTGGCTGGATCTGGGAGGATGCCGTCCTTGGACAGCACGTATCCTAGTATCGTCAGCTGCCGTGCTGCAAATCGGCACTTCTTGAGATTCAGTTGTAGCCCGGCGTCGCTCAAGCGCGTCAAAACCTGCCGCAGAGCGTTGAAGGTGTGTTGAGAAGTCAGGGGCGAAAACGACGACGGTCGTCGAGGTAGCATAGGCACGTGTGCCATTTCAAGTTGCGCAGACGGTATCCATCATGCGCTCAAAAGTCGCGGGCGCATTGCACAGCCCAAACGGCATGACGTTGAATTCGTACAAGCCGTCGGGTGTGACAAACGCTGTCTTCGGTCGAGCGTCATCAGCCATGGGGACTTGCAGTACCCTGAGCGCAAATCGAGCGATGAAAAGAACTCTGCTCCTTGCAGGCTGTCAATGGCAGTCGTCTATTCGAGGTAGGGGATAGACGTCCTTACGGTGATCTTATTGAGTCGTCGGTAGTCCACACAGAATCGCACAGAGCCGTCCTTCTTCGCAACGAGAACGACAGGAGACGCCCACGGGATGTTTGAGGGTCGAATAACATCGCGGCGAAGCATGTCTTCGACTTGCTCGGTAATTACACGACGCTCTGTTGGCGACACGCGATATGGACGTTGCCGCAGTGGTGGGTGGGCGCCAGTGTCGATGCGATGCGTGACAGCAGACGTGCGGCCGAGAGAAGTTTGCGCTACATCGAACGAAGAATGAAATTCTTCCAACAGGCATAGAAGCTGGGAACGCTCGACCGACGTAAGGTGTTCAGCAATCGAGGAACCAAATAAATCAGCGGGTGACGAATCAGATGTGGAAACAGCACTGAGCGAATGGGAGTTGGCGCAGTGCGTGTACCCGGTGCGTCCATAACTTGTGCGTCTTCGAGGGCTTCAGCTCTGCCGAGACATTCCCTCGCACCAACCTAACAATGTACGGGGATGGGTTCGTAACAAAAATGTCGGTATCGCCCTGAATGACTTTCACGGTCGCAAATGGCACCAACAAGCCTTTTCTAGTGAAGACGCGGTCAGATGGAGAGAGGAGTGCAACGGCGTCGGCGGACCGGTGCAGCAGGACTGACACAGCCGTTGACGAGTTTGCAGGAAGTGTGGTGTCGTCTTTGACGAGTACCTTGGTCGCAGCCGGTGGACTGTCCGCCGGCATCAAATCTGAGAATGGTGAGAGCTCTATTTCGGCTGGTGCGCAACGAATGACGGCGGCGTGACGGGCGAGAAAATCCCTCCCAGGATCACGTCGTGAGAGCATGAGGAAATTATGATGAATTCGACGGCGTATAGAGCGTCCTGAATCATGGACACGGGCTGTACACACCGCTGTCGGGTGAATACTGTGAGCGCTGGCTGTACGGAGGGAGAGCCCGGAAAGTGGTGTCGTCACTTTTCGTAGTAGTACGGCTAAATTTAGCGTCCATAACGGAAACGGCAGCTCCAGTGTCTACAAGGGCCGATGTGCGCACACCATCTACAAACACGTCTACTACGTTTGATGGGCTTGCTGAGGGCTTTGGCTGTTCGATAGCGTCGCAGCCCTTGCCTCTTGGACTGCGACGACTAGTTTTCCTGGTCTCGTGCGACCGGACGAGGCCGCATCGGTGACAAGTGAGGCGGCGTCGTGGGGACGGTGACCGACGGGTAGATGGACCTGGGGCGTGACGTCGGTGAGTGACATAGGCGGCAGCGGGTCATAATACGGGCGGCTGGACTGGTTGGTGACGGCTGATCCGACTCGAGGCGGCTGCACGCGGTTGCAATAGCGGGCTACGTGACCGGCGCAACCGCACGCAAAGCAGATCGGGCGGTTGTCGGAAGTGCGCCATCGGTTTTGCCGGGCTAGGTCCCATCCACGTGGCAGGACGCGAGGGACGGGGCGGGCTGCTGATATGACGACTGCATGGGTTGCTGCAGTCGGGGCGTATGGACGATGTCGGCGTACGCAGCCGGCACACTCGCTTCGAAGGCCTGAGGCCTGGTGACGGCTCCAGCGTATCTTAGGCGGGGGCACCACAGGGAGCGCTGGGGGCGGCCTGGCTGCAACTTGTGCGTAACTGAGCGGCTGCAGACGCCGGATGGGGCTGGTGGTATTCCGGCATAACCTCCGCGATTTCCTGCTCGATAGCCCGGCGTAGGGGAGGCAGCAGTGTGGTCGACGACTGTACAACATCCTGCGGGTGAGAGAAGGCCAGTAAGGAGAACTGGCGGGCAATTTCCTCCCGCACGAATGACTTGATTTCGGCGAGTAAGACGGAGTGGTCCGACACGGCCGACAAGCCAGCGAGATCGGCGTCGCGTGATGGAGGTCGACGCGTCATCAGCCGCTGCCGGCGTAGCTCCTCGTAGCTTTGGCACAGCGTGATGACCTCTGCCACAGTGCGAGGGTTTTTGGCGAGTAGCATAGTGAAGGCATCGTCGTCGATGCCTTTCATGACGTTCCGGATCTTGTCGGCCTCAGACATGGTTGCGTTGGCTTTCTTGCACAAGTCGAGCACGTCTTCAATGTAGCTCGTGAAAGACTCGCCGGACTGCTGGGCTCGTTCACGTAACCGCTGTTCGGCTTGCAGCTTGCGAACGGCAGGGCGGCCAAAACACGTCGATGATGGCGGTCTTGAAAGCGGACCACGTAGCGAAATCGGATGCGTGGTTGTTGTACCATAGACTTGCCACACCCGCCAGGTAGAAAACGAGGTTGCTCAGTTTGCCTGCCTCGTCCCATTTATTGGGGACGCTCACACGCTCGTAGATCGCGAGCCAGTCCTCGACGTCGGTGCCATCCGCGCCGGTGAAGATAGGAGGGTCGCGGATGCGGGGGACACCCGGACATGGCGTCGGTGCAAGAGGAGGCGTTTGCTGGGCGGCGTCTTGAGTCATGGTAGCAGGCACGGTACGGGATCGAAGCTCCAAGGGCATCGAATGCGGACCGTAGTTGTTTAAAGGGCACAGCACTCTCCACCAAATTGTCAAGACGTTTATTAACGGGGACTCAGCGACGGCGCACGGCAGCGACAGTCAAAGCGGGGCCGACTCTCTGCACGAGGAGCGTGCTCTCAGAGAAGAGAACGACCCACTGGAAGGCGCTCGAGAGGACGACCCATTACTCAGTAGGAACGCTTCGCTACAGTACTAATGCTTTCTACATCGCCTTCTATACAATTATTTATGTGTGACAGCTAGGCACAATGGTCCCGACGCTGTAGAGCTGTTTTACGCTCCGTTATTCTCCAGCATCCATCATACGCCAACATCCAGAATACATTATGTGCCACCATCTTCCAGCACCATAATCCACCATAATGATGGATGGTGGAATCCACCATTCCACATGGTGAATAAATTCTCAATAGGGAATAAAGGCACAAAGGAAAATAAAGTGGAAGAAAAAAATTCTGAAGTGCCCGACCAGGGATTCAAACCAGCGGTCCCTCGCTCCCCAGCGCCCTGCGTTAGACAACTCAACCACACGCCATGGATGCGCCGGCGAAATAACGGCGAGCTATTTACGTTCACCATTTATCGCAGGGGGTACACAGGTCTCGGAGGAGCTTGAGCGTGTTTTCTGTCACGCAGCGCTCCTGCATTTTCTTTCAATTTGAAAACTGCCCTTAAGACGCGCACGGCAATGTGGCCCCTTTCTGTACCCACTCGTGATGTGGAACGAATGAAAAAGAACACCGGGCACATCTTGCGTCAGACGCACCCTTGTTGCGGTAGACGCAGTGGGGTCACTACACGCGCCGCAGTTTAAAAGAAAAAGAAATATCTAAGAGCGTCTGATTCTCCATTGTCGACACGCAGTCTTGGTCAAAATGCCAGAGTGGGTATGTGTCGTAATTCTGAGGGAAGAAACCAACAAACAAGCAAATATTGTCGACGCTTGCAGCGCGTTGCTGAAGCGCAAATACGCAACAGCTGTACAGTTGCTAGCTCGCGCTTGTCCTGTGTATACCTGTGCGTTCATTTCGGGCGTCCTTCTTTGTGCTTTAGCGGCGCGCTGCAAATATCGAGCTGCTTGTCGCTCTTCGGTTCCTCGTGTGGCATTCGAATTTCTTGCTATCGCATTCACTGCTTTGACCTTTCCGCGAAGCTGTGACTTTTTAAAAAATTTATTCCTAATCGAAATTTGATATTTCGAAATATTCCCGCTAGTTGATTGTTTTCCATATTATCGTACTAGCAGAGTCCTTCAATGCTTTTCTGGTCACGAAACTCCGCCCACAGTTTTATACAGGGACAGAGGCGGCCGCTAGGGTCGCAGCAGTCAACGCGGGGGCGTTCGTGCGCGCGCGCTGCGCTCGGCTGAATGCTGCTGCCGGTTCGAGGCAATCGTTTAACCGGCACCGAACCGCAATATTTCAACTACCACTCATACTTCACCTGACATACGATGTGTTAGTCGCATACGCATGTAAAAAACTTACTTTTGCGTTTATTTTTTTAAATGTCAAGGCTGCGATGAATACAGACGTGCCGACGCAGCAGTATTACCTGTATATGTTGTTCCAGCGAGGTTCGTTACCTCAGGCAGTGGAGCGCGAGAGTATTTATTCAGGCACGGGATATTTACCTAGACTTGTGACGCTGCATAAGCCTTACACACCCACCAACTCGCAAACTGAAGTCTCGTAGCAAGAGTTGAGCCAGCGCCGATCGCGCTATTTACAATCAGGCCGTCTACGCCGCGGCAGTTTAACACGGCCGCATTACAAAAAAGAAAAGCTCTACATTCCTGTGTTTGCAGTTTATAAAAGCTAACTTCAATCCGCTGCAGCCTACTTCACAGAGCTTCGGCAACACTTGAAAGCGGGAGCGACGAAGCTTTCGCAAGGTATAACGCCCGTGTGCCGCGTGAACACCAGCTGATCTCTAGGACCTAACCTAGCCTTAACTCCGAGTTTTTAACCACGTTTTGTCTATATTTTCTACGAGCAACTTTGACACTGTCATGTCACGTGGACATTGCACGAGCGAAAGTGTGTCGCACTTTACATTGTGCAGCGTCGCAAAGGCACTCTAGTATCTCCAATATTCGCGCTCGTGGCACCTTAACAAATCACAACATGCGTTACTTTGACTGCTTAGATGGACTACATCTGCACCGCGTCACGCAGCGATTTTCTTAGTGAAGACTGCACAGGGGAGACTTGAATAACTGAAACGAAACTGCGTTTCGCTAATCTAGAGAAAATAAGCACATGTGTTCACAAGCAGAGCCCTGTTGCGCTTTCGAATTATTCAGAACGCGGAAAACGTAACACGGTCCAAAAGACCAAAAACGTGTCAGGCTGAGGAAACACTAAGGCCATTTGCGTCCATACTTCACTATAATTGCTTATTTCAATGCTCATGTTTGAGAACATCCCACTGTCGAGCCACTAATTTACAGAAACCAAAGAAAGAATGCTACGATTGAAAGAGAAAGATAGAAAAACTTTTATTGGAAAAATACCTCAGAAAACAGAAAGCTACGAGCGACAGTCTCGTAGCTTAGGGAAACTCTCTGCACGGCCAGTACATGGGAAGAGCAAGCTAATGCAAAACACAATGAAAACTCTGAAGTACAATATAAAAATAAAAAAAAAAATTAGCTTTTGACATTCAGTCAACAGAAATAGAAAAAAAAACGCTTTTTTTAACAACGGCAAACAATGAAACAATGCAAAGCATTTCATAAGCTGGAAAGAACCTAAAAAACTATTCTAAAAAGACAGGGTGTGCAAACACGTACACAAGAAAGAAGTTACGACACCACAAACGCCAACGCAAACGGCGTATGTGGTGTCTTGACTTCTTTCTTGCGTGCTTGTGTGCAAGCCGTGTCTTTTTAGAACGAATACTAACCAGCTAGCTCAGCTCTCTGCTGTTCTAAATAACTATCAAACTGCGAATGAACAGCGCCGACCCGCAACATGGCCTTCTCGCGTTGCAAAGACATTTTTTCCTTTCACTATGAAGTCGTCCGTTCGAATAACGTCGGTGGCGTCAAAACGTTTCTCGCACACTTTAACGTGTTCAGAATCGAAGGTAAATCCGCCAGCTTCCTGTCACAGTATTGCCCGTTTCTGTTCATCCCTCTCGTCGCCGTCCCTCGGCAAAGACACCTTTCCGCTCGTACATCTGTAGCCGGAGCGACAGCCCGGTACACAGCAAGTCTTCGGCATCGTCACTCACGTACACCATCCGTGTCCTCGCACACATTTTTCACAGCCGTCAGTCACTCTAATTAAGAAACAACGAGGAAAACTGAACGCCGATGCCACGCATTTCTCGGGCCCCCAGCTCTCCCTAGGCAGCGAAGCTCTCCTCAATATCCCCCGCTAGAGTGCCTCGATGCGCGCGCCCCCGCTTAGAGTGGTGTCAGCTTTTGAAAGGGCAGGTGCCGCCTCCTCGGCCTTGCCGGCAGCGTGGTCGCCATTTTGAATCCCCCGCCCGGTCACTTGTGCGTGGCGCGCGTGCTGTTTTTATATCGGTGCTCGTTTCCCTCCACTTTTATGCGGTCGCTACCGTCACCATGGCCGGGTGTTGCGTGCCGCAGTGCACCAATCATTCCAGAAACGCTGGGAGCTGTATCGTTTTAGAAGATACGAGGTTTCTTTGGACAGTAAAAATCAAACGTGACAAGCGGCATCCGAAGAACACATTATGCACTTGCACCATAAGTTTCCGGCCAGTATTTCGAATGCACATGCAATGATAACTTCTGCCCGTGTTAACCTCGCGTAATAAATGGACACACTGATATCAGCTACAGGCTTAAAATGCTTTGGTTCACGTGTGCATGAATCCTGCATTTTTCTTCGCAAACATTCTTTACTGCACTTGGTTGGTCCTGTATCTGCCGTTGATTTTTGCTTTCGCTATTTTTGTGATTTGAAATGTATCATGGAATATATTATGCGTGTTTGTCTGCAGATCCTTCTTTTTTCCTAATAATAATTATTTGTCAGAATTTACGCCCCAAGAACCCCGATATGATTATGAGAGGCGCCGTATATAGTGGAAGGCTCCCGAAATTTTGACCATCTGTTGATCTTTAACGTACACCTAAATCTAAGTACGCGGGCCTCTGTCATTTCACCTCCATCGAAATGGGGCCGCTGCGTCAGGGATTCGATCCCGCAACCTTCAGGTCACCAGTCAAGCACCATAACTAAAACCATGGCGGGTTCTTGTTTTTTATATTCGCTTCCGTGTTTCAAGGTTTCAAGTACGCCTTCTGTGCTGGTCTGATGCCCGTGCATGTATGTGTGCAGGTAAATGTTTTTTATCCTTCCCTGTTTCTGTGTTTCAAGGTTACATTTTCGTCCTGTTTTAAATAATTACGCCGTTCCTGTTTTTTAATCATTTACGATCACTGTGAATCGACTAGTGGCTAGTTGTGTTTTATTGTGTAATTTGCGTTTTATATGTGCAATTGCTTCTGCCAGCGCAGCATTAATGCGCACATATAAATGGCCTGTACACTGGATATTAACGCGCGCGCGCGCGCACACACACACACACACACACACACACACACACACACACACACACACACACACACACACACACACACACACACACACACACACACACACACACACACACACACACATTCAGTATTTCATTTATTTGAGCAAGCATAATTTATTTATTAATAATATAAGCCCTGAAGGTTCATACAGGAAGGCGCATACAAACAGTCCTCGCGAAGCGTCTATACAAAGAAGACGCATGAAAACAACAAGACGGGGAAGCATTGTGTACAGTAGACACGGTATGTAAGTAAAAAAATACAAGAAACAAAGTGAAGTTGTACAATGAGTACGTCATGGAAACCAGTTAATGAAATAAAAACTCACAGGCTCCCTTATGCGTTCGCTTACGGCTCAAAAGCGAAAGCCATCTTCTTCTTCTCAGTTTTTTGCGCACAAAGCGCGGTTTTGCATTGCCTCCAAGATCGGAGGCACCTCACTTGGTTTTGCACTGCCTCCGTGATCTGCCCACTTTTGATCAAGCTGCGATGTCATGTGATAACGGCATCATATGACGACACGTCAAAATTTGTGAAGCCATGATGACGTCATATGGTGACGTCATCGCTTGACGATTTTTTGCATCCCTCGTCCCCAACGTCGTGGTACGCTGACGCCGTAGACGCGGGACGCCGACGGTCAAATTTCGCGTTTGATGAGGCATTTATGGCTTTCGCCTAAAAAAATACGTCCGCCACGGTGGTATAGTGGTGACAGAGCTCGGCTGCTGACCCGAAAGTCACGGCTTCGGTCCCGGCCGCGGCGGTCGCATTTAGGAGGAGGCGAAATGCTAGAGGCCCGTGTACTGTGCGATTTCAGTGCAGGTTAAAGAACACCAGATGGTCAAAATTCATGGAGCCCTCCACTACGGCGTGCCTCATAATCATATCATGGTTCTGGCAAGTAAAACCCCAGATATTATTATTAATAAAAGAGACAAATAAACGACGCCCTGCATCTGCCGCACAAAGTGTAAAACAGTATTGGAAACACTCAATAAAATGCGCATGCAATTGGGCATGCGGGAAAACTTGCAGATACAGATAAAGAAACTGCAGATACAAAAAGAAGAAGGAAAAACGCACTGATACAGCGCGCATGCAAAGTTTTACGGCATACTACTCAACAACGTATTCTCGTTTTGATAAGGACTCGAGGTGCAACTCCAGTGCCGATACAGTAGCGGCTACAGATTGTAAGCAAGAAATGTCAGCAATAATAATGATAAAGAAGCTTTCGTTTCATTTTAGCAGGATATTCGCACCATACTGCCCCTCGGCCCTTTATTCTGTGTACAATATGTATGATGCCATTTATAATAAACGAGTAAATTGTTTGCAAATTTAGCAAAATGAGCCACCTTAATCGCGCTTAGGTAGCTTCTCAACACTAAATTGTGTGTTCAGATTAGTGATGCAGAACTATCGATGGTACTATCGATTGCTGACTCACTATCGAACTATCGATGGTAAAAGATACTATCGATAGCGCTATCGATAGTAAAAAATTCGATGGTACTATCGATAGTATAAAATCAACAGCGCGGACTCACTGCAGAATGAACTTGGTTCCCCGCGTGCGTGGTACACAGTGGAGCCGGAGGAGCAGGCTGAAGGGTAAGAAAGTTGACATGCTTGTGTTCTTCACCAGAGTGCTTTGCGGACACATGATCATAAAGTAAAACTGTTCAGCTGTAGCGGATAGGAAGACGTTACATTTGGTGGGACTGCGCGGCTTCAAATTGATATTGCATTTTAGGATTTCAATATAAGAAAAATATCAAGAAGTTAATTGTAAGGTGTAACTGGTTGCTTTCGGATACGAATTTATTGATGGATATTTTCCGCCAATTTCACTGCGAAACTAATTAATTTCTCTGCCAAAAAATGCTCATAAATTAAGCGAAGCTGCTAGTAGGCTATGGCAACTATTTTGGCAATATAGCCGGCCAGCAACCGCATCATTATTCACACCACTATCGAAAGTATTGTCACGTGATTGTGACGGTTAAAAATGCTGCAGCAAGACTGGGAAGTAAGGAAATCTTTATTTGGGCGAACTTGTGCCCAGAAAATCAAAACTCAAAATACAAGCGATACATGCTGCGCACTGATAGCGGCGGGAGCAGTCGTCAGCCGTTGAGTAATCTGATCATCGATGGAACGCGTTGTTCTTTACACATCAGTCATCAAACCTTTCAGCGCTATCGCTGGTGCTCGCGTAAGCTCTCCAATAAACTTAACTATTCGCGTCCGGCGCGTAATCTTCAAAGAATGATCTCAAGCAATTGTGAAGCTTCTCAAAGATTACGGCGCGGTCTGCGTCAAACGTTGCTAACAGTCTTTGTGGGTGACACCCGAATACGTCAAAACAAAGCAATGAACACGCGTGGCAGTAATATTGCTATAGTAATATTAACGATGGTACTACCGATTGCACTATCGATAGTTTGTCGATAGTAGCACTATCGATAGTTTCAAAGAAACTATCGATACTATCGATAGTCAATGTACCGATAGTTCTGCATCACTAGTTCAGATACATATACTGCATGCTGCTGCTGACATGTATACAAATACTTTAAACGATTATTTGTGTATTTGGAATGCAGAGCTTACGAGAAAATTAAGTAAGGCTTTAGACTTTGTCGTTTCCGGCGTAAGGAAGAGGATCCGTTTTCAACATAACAGAGTCTACGTCTACCTCTAGCGCATAACACATGCACAGGCCCTCAGCTTACATGAATTACATGCTTTCTTAATAAACATTTAGACAACAACCGCAATAAAAGCTGCCCAAGCTTCAAAAAAGGAAAGAAAAAGAGAAAGCTGACTAGCGTGCACTTATTTCCGGACGTATCCGCGCACCGCAAGCGCTTTGTGTAGCGCGTTTCGCATGCTGCCGAACTGCGGCGGGATTCGCAATGGCGGCCGTCGTAGCAGACGACGCGCCTGTCCTCACCCTCAGCGGAGCGCGCGGGCATCAAGGCACCCTATCCCCCGCGCGCTCCTAGCGCCGCCGCGCGGCCTCTGCGGCGCATAGCAAGCTCTCCCCATAGCGTTACGGAGGAGTTTCGTGACCAGAAAAGCATTGAATGACTCTGGTACTAGTCTTATCTTTATTGCTATAGAAACTAATCCTTTGATTTTTTTTACACCCAATACGGCCAATTATTTCCTCATACTTCACCTCAATTCTAAATTTTCCCCCTCACATTTACCGCCGGTTTCATGGCCAATCCCCCGTAGTGGGTAAGAGCCAACAATCAAGGGTCAAGCAAGCAAGAACCCAGCGTTAATAAAAGGCGAGAAGAAAGAAGAACAGGTTGAATATGGAGACCCCCCCCCGTCCCTCTCCCACGTCAACGTATGTTATACAGCATGACGGGAGAGGGAAATAGCGAGCGGGCGTCACCCAATGCAAATTACATAACTGGTGGGCCGTGTAAAGCTTCCAACCCATTACAAAGGGCTGAGCTATTCTGTAACCAGGCGTCACACAATGCGAATTGCGCAACGAGTAGGTTGTTGAATGCTTCCAACCCATATGCGAATCAAATCGTCTTATTCGACACATCAACCGCTAATAATTTTTAAAATTTTCATAATGACATAAACAATTTGGCCATTTGGGAGGTTATGCAACACGGTCTAATCAAAAACTAAAAATCATTAAAAAAGAAAAAGACGCTTCATTCTAATTGATACAGTAACGTCTTTTAGCTCTTAAAAATTTTCAGACTTTATGATCCGCCCGACTCTTGGCCGATCCCCCTGAGTGGGTAGGTGCCATCATCCAAGGAGCATCATCATCATCATCAAGTACGCAACGGCCGTCGTCCTCGACGACTTGCCCCTGTACTGGGACCCTCGGTACGACAGGTACTTCTACCGAGGTATGATGCCGTCGCCGACGAGAACGCCGGCACTGGAGGCAGTGTACGCGACACCCACCGTCGAGGTCGTCTTCTCCGAGGACACACCCGCTGTCACTCCCATCTTCGTGGGCCGAGACGCCGAGGGAAAGAGGAGCCGACCGAGCAGCGGTAAGCGAGTCCGCTGGATACCCGGCATCAGGACGCCACAGCGCACGTTTCTGAAGGACGTCAAGGAGCGGGACCAGTCTGCGTCCCTCTTTGTCTTCACGGTGCTTTTGCTCGGTTTGCTCTTTGTCCTCGCTATCCTGACACTGTGGAGAATCCTTAGCAGCGACAAGCGCGCCCCGGAGACATCGACTTGGGAAGGCGAAGAAGAAGACATCGATGACTTCGGGCTTGTAGTCAGGCCCTTTAGAGATCCACGGGCCCGTACGGAGAACAAGACGGTCACCGACGCGGTTCAGCTGCTCATCGCCCGCTGACTGCAGGCACGGCTCTTCCACACAACGACGGCTGCGGCAACGCAGGAGACGCGGTGGTCGATGTTACGATTTCCGAAATCGTGTTACGATTTCCGAATCGATTTCCGAGAACCGCGGTACTCGCTGAACACCTGTAAGGCTTTATGTGCACTTTGGTGATGCTGTGGCTGATGACGATGAAGAATTATCGTAGAGGCCTTTGTAATGGGTTGGAAGCACTGAACAACCCACTCGTTGCGCAATTTGCATAGTTTGACGCCCGGTTACAGAATTCGCGTTTGCGTGACGCCTGGTTGTTATTTTACTCCTCTACCACACTACATTACATATGTTAATGTGGTTCCTTCCCGACATGAAGCCTGTATAGGGTCTTCTTGCAACGCAGTTTCAAGCACCGGTATGGCCCCGGGGTAGAACACTGGGCTACCACGCAGATGGCCCAGATTCGAACCTCGTTCCATCCAGGAAATTTTTCATTTCCTTTTTTTTCTTATTTCGTGTGATAGTGGTTACGGACACCAACTACGGCGCCAAAAACGGCCGTTGAAATGATCTCATAACAGCTTTCGCTGTAAAATCTGCAAGTCGACTTTTCTGCAAGGTTACTTTTTACAGCGAAAGCTGTTAAGACATCACAACAAGGGCCGTTTTTGGCGCCGCCGCCGCCGGTGTCAGAAACCACTATCGCTCAAAATAGGAAAAAAAAAAACAAGTAAGAAAAAGTTTTCAGGATGGAACGAGGTTCGAACCTGGGCTCTCTGCGTGGGAGCCCAGTATTCTACCTCAGAGCCATGCAGGTGCTTGAAACTGCTTTCCAAAAAGACCCTATACAGGCTTCATGTCGGCAAGGAACTACATTAACATATGTAATGTAGCGTGGTAGAAGAGTAAATTAACAACCAAGCGTCACACAACGCGAATTATTTAACCAGGCGTCACACAAGGCGAATCGCGCAACGAAAGGGTTGTTGAATGCTTTCATCCCATTACAAAGGGCTCTACCATAATTCTTCATCGTCATCAGCCACAGCATCAACAAATACACATAATGCCTTAGGGGTGTTTAACAGGTGCCACGGTTCTCCGCAGAATCAAGAAAAATTGCATAGTGGCTGCTTCCCTACTTCACAAAAATTATGACGATTTATAGCGTAGTGGGTTGCTCGCAAGTGCACTTCTATTGGTTGCCAAGGAAGCCCATGAGACTCCTATGATTCATTTCCTCAGGGTCTCAATAAAGGTAATTCCCTCTCTCTATCTCTTTCTCACGTTAGCGTATGTTTTAAAGTGTGGTGGGAGAGTGAAATAACGACCGGGCGTCAAACAATGCGAATTACGTAACTAGTGGGCCATTTAAAGCTTATTGTAGGGTATGTGCGCAAAGCTCGGACGAACACAGAAAACCGAAGTCGACAGAAGGAGCGTGACCCATTACAGAAGGGTCCAACCCATTACACAAGGTTCAGTTATAATTCTTCATCGTCATCAGCCGTCGCATCAAGGAACGGCGCATTATGCCTTACAGATGGTACCTCGCTTCTCCGCAGATTGACGAGTAATGTCGTAGTGGGTGCTTCCCAACTTAACAAAAATTATGATTTGTGGCGTAGTGGGTACGTTGCTAGTGTGCTTGTATTAGTAGCCACAAGAGAGTTTATAACGGGCTCTAGAAAGGCCGTTCTTCGAGCTTTCGCTGTGACTGTGTTGCGCTTTCCGCGCAGGCCTGGTGTTTTTTAAAGACGATAGTCTTTCTTGGGGAACTTAAACGCAGAAATTTTGGTATGTCTGACTGTCTTTCCGTTTGTCTGTCTGTCACCCGATTCAGCGACCCAGCCAAAGTTGAACCACTTGCTTACCGCCCACCCATCTTGAACTGACACGGCTGTTCCTACTTGTGAACGTTGTGGATGAAAAATTAAGTATTACGCATATCTGAGGCGCAACATCACTAGGTACGTATTAGGTGGTGTGTTCCTTTATTAGAAAATACATAAATACGTAATTCCAAAGTCCGTAGTTTCTTAAGCTGCGCAGAAAATGCGGCTGCGCTGAAAATTCCATATGCGCGCCGACGAACGCCCTCTGCCACGGAGGAAGGAAACCTTTTGCACAAGCCCATGTTTTCCGACGTATTGCCAGATGACGTCCATATCTCACGCAGCGCCTCCTCTATCGTCTTTATACGACATTTGCAGCGGAGCACGCAGATACGCGGCCAATTTTTTTCTTGCTTTTTCAACCGCGTACTCTCGTTCATAGACTGTTTTTCTCGCAGGTTGTCCTTTTGCCGCTCCCAGTTCCAGTGCGTCCTCCGAACGACAGGTTCCTCGTTCACTATGCGCAGGCGGAGAAGCAACAATGAGGCGTGACAACCCCATAGTTTTTTTTAAAGCACTTGTGGTGTTCGTGTACCGCCAATAGGTTTAGGAGTGGCAAGAGCACGACAAACGAGACAAGCAGTCAGTGAACGAAAGTGCTCGGTTGAAAAAGAGCCTTGCTCGAAGGCCGTCTTGCAGATTTTTGCAAATCGTCCATTGTTTAGACACATATTCTTGCAACCTAATATAATCTATGGCGCGTGTTTGTGCCGCGATACCTTTTGTTAGCTGTTTTACTTCGAAGCTATGCCTCCCGTTTTTTACAGCAGGGCTGCGATTCTCGAGGTATGCTGTGTGTCGTACAAAGGAAATTGCCTCTTCTGCATCGTCGTCCTCTTCTGCCTCTTCTGCTTTGCTCCGAGAACACATGCGCCGACTTGTCCGACGTAGATGCAGTAACCCTGATAGGCGAGAGAACGAGCACATAGAGTGAAGGAAAGATATATAAAGAAAGAGAAAGAGAGACATTCTTGGCGAGATTTGAACCCGTGCACCCACGATCCAAAGGCGAGCATCATAACCACTCGGCTATCCAGGGATGCTAGCAAAGCATAGCATAGCCTTGTATAGTATGGTGTAACAAGGGGGTGGGAAAGAAAAGTGAGGGTGAGTAGGAGAGATGTGAGGCTGCAGGGGAGCGAAAGTAGGAGAGGAAAACAAGCACAGAGAGAGAGAGAGAGAAAAAGAGATCGAAACATCGAGATGAAAAGAAAGAGAAATACAGGAATTGGTATAAAGAAAGAGAAGAAAGAGACAAAATGACAGAAGGCGAGAGATCGCCTACCGAGAGAGAGAGAAAGAAAGGAAAATACAGGAATTGATAGAAAGAAACAGAAGCAAGAGGCAAAAAGATGGAAAGAGGGAGAAAGACAGACAGAGAGAGAGAGAGGGAGAAAGAAACAAACAGACACAAAAAATCACGCCATATCCACGAAGTGAATGATGATTGAGGAGCTCGCTCGGAGATAATCGGGTAAACCATGAATGCTCCGTACAATTCCTCTACTGTCATATGAAGACGTCACACGTTGTTATAGTAGCGATTGCGGTCAGGTTGTTGTCGAAACACAAGTGGTCACAGACCTTGCAGCTGTGGCCGAGCGTGTGGTGGAGGAAATCGCGCTTGATGCGCGTGTCGGCGCCACCAACTTCAGGTAGCGATCGCTTTCGGCGCTTGGTCGCTGCATCCCGCACCTGTACCTCTTCGAGGTTCTCTTGCCGCCGCTTGCGCGCTGCTTCGGCTTCGCGGGCTTATATCTTGGGGTCCGCACGACGCTGACGTCTCTCTGCGGCCTCGCGAGCTCTCACCGCAAGGTCTTGGCGGCGAGCCCGAGCTGCTGCTGCCTTGCGAGGCCTCCGCTCCGCCGCATTGTCTTCTTTGTTCATGTTATTAGTACCGACGTGCACTGCCGGAGTGGAGCGAGCGCCGCATGCTTCAGTTGGTTATGCTATATGTGGTTTTGCCTGCGTTATTATCATCACCAAGGCTCTCGAAGAACAAGAGGAAGAAGACTTCACTGTCAATGTTAATTAAGTTCGCATTTTTCCCGCTTCGCGCATGCTCCTCCCTTATTCTATTTTTTCTACCTGGATGTTACTCTTTTTTTTTCTGGCACTCGATTACGTCGCAGTATCTCAGTGCACCTTTCAGAATGTATAGTTTAGATTTTCAACTTTTTCTGTATTTATCACATGTCATATTTAACCATGTATCGCCCCCCTTACACAATGCTCCGATAAGGAGCCTGTAAGGTATTGTGAATAAATAAATAAATAAATAAGACTTCGCCTTCGCGCGAGCGCGCGCATGCTACAGTTGACTATGCTATATGTGGTTTTGCCTGCGCTAATATCATCATCATGGCGCTCGGAGAACGAGAGGGAGAAGACTTCTCTTTCGCGCGAGCGTGCGCATGCTACAGTTGGCCACGCTATATGTGGTTTTGCCTGTGTTATTAACATCATCAAGGCCCTCGAAGAACAAGAGGAAGACTTCTATTTCGCGCGAGCTGCGCCTGTAGCGGTCGCGTCTGGAGCTTAGGTTACGCTTACGGCGCGGGACTTTGCCCCAGCTTAAGAACCTGGCGAGCCAGCTCCTAAAACATGGGAAAAAAGAGAGCAGGCATAACCATGTACAGTATAGTAAGGGGTGGGAAAGAGAGAGGTGAGAGGGTGAAAGTCTAGTCAAGCCAAGACCAGCTAGGTGCCCACCAGCTCTGCTGTGACCCGGCCTTACGCGACTTAGTGGAAGCTGTGCTAATTTTTTTTTGTCTATCGTATCCTGCATTTGTGTGACTACGGCGTCAGAAGATGATGCTAACAAATTGTGCTCGGATGCGCTCTCCGATAAATTAGAAGTACGAGGCCGCTCGATCAGCCATATATGCACAGTCGGCGCCAAAATTTAGAGGCCACTAGGTTAGGGAAATTGGGGACTGCATTCGGTTGAACTGCACAATACATGTTGTTAGCCCATTTTAGAACACGCTGGAAAAAAATCCGGCAGATCCCACACACTGCGGGAATCGATATAATGCGAAGCAGCCACCACAGAGCTGCATACATCACCTCGTTTTTCTTAGAGACAAATGAAGTCATTCATGTGATGATATTTACTTTACTTCGCATGTTTGTATCGCATGTTTGTCATGCATGCATGCATGCATGTACAATCTTTTATATAATGAAACGTATATTCTGGTATATACAGTGCATGACCTGTCATTTAGGTTCGACATACAGATCTTGAACGGACTGTAAAATATCAAGAATCCAAAATTGTGGATTTAGAGGACAAGAGTAGGCGTTCTAATCTGTTGATCTTCGGTCTTCGAGAGGAAGCCGGTGAAACGGAAACCTAGCATAAGCAAAACGTTGTTGCCGATAGATTTTCCGAGAAATTAAATATAAATTGCAGTTCGATTAGAACAATCCATATTCTAGGGAAGCCGGGTAAACAAGGACCAGTTATCATTTTTTTTTTCGAAATTTCAATGAAAAATGTGGTGTTCTAAAAAACGCCTACAAGCTAAAAGGGACAAGCTTTCCCGTACAAAACGATTACTCGCGGTAAACACCCAGAAAACGTAAATTGCTATGGGACAATGCGAAAGCAGAAAAGAAGAAGGCAAGAGAGTCACTTCGACAGACGAGAAACTGCGAGTCGATAATAATTACTTTATATAGAGCGATACCACAAACCGTAGGGTTAAAATTCATAACTGTCCTAGCGCTTGAAAAAAGGACTGACTTCCTGCACCTCGTGATTTCCGAATTTTGAACATTAATGCACGAAGTGTTCCTAATAAAACTGATAAGCTTGAAGCGGTTATTCTAGGGCATAACCCACACGTGGTCGTCATCACGGAAACTTGGCTGCGTGACGAAATACATGATACGGACATCTTTCCTTCAGATTACCGTGCTTTCCGTCGTGATAGGCATACTACGGGGGTGGTGTTGTTGTCTTGGTGATACAAGATAACACCGCAGTTCTCCTACGTCAGGCAGCTAATCCTGAAGCGCTCTCTTTAAAAGTTTTATGCCGTAATACATCCTTTCTATTATTTGCTGTTTATCGAGCCCCTGATTCCTGTCCACAATGTTTTCAAGATCTGCATGAACACATTGCATCTTTTGTACACAATAATTTTTTAATAGGCGATTTCAATCTACCGAGCATTGACTGGATTCGCGGTACATATAGCGCTGATGTCCGCGTAAACGAGGAAATTTTGCGCGACAATATTTTGATGCACAACTTGCAGCAAGTGGTTACTGAGCCTACAGGAATCAGCGCTGCTTCTGCGTCAATACTTGACCTTATATTGATTACGCAGACTTTTCAAGATTTTTCTGTTTCTGTTGTACAAGGCATTTCTGATCATGAACGTGTGGCTTTTTCCTGCACCGCCGATCTTCCCAAGTACTAGTTGTAATAAAACTGTTTCTGCAAAGGACTATTCACGCGCAAATGATGAGAGCGTACTAGATTACCTTGATGATCGTCTAAGTGCTTTTGGGGGACATGATGCTGTTCAACTTTGGGACGAATTTAAGAATATTTGTATGCACTGTATCGACAACTTTATTCCAAACAGAGCTAAAAAAACATGCAAACCTACTCCCTGGATGACGCGTGATTTAGTGCATGCGAAAAGAAAAGTGGAACGTCTGAGAGGACGGGGTATTTCTCGTGACGTAATAGTACCATACCAAGCTAAATAAATAAGGCTGTTAGGGCTGCTAAACTTCGTTACTTTCAGTTTACCCTGCCTAACTTCATCCGAACTACTCCCAGCAAGTTTTGGAGCTTTCTCAGCAAAAAAAAGGTAAACGAGTCGACCATATTATGCACGAGGGCAATTCTGTCGTCGTTAAACAAGAGATCGCTGTTCACTTCAATGCTTATTTTAATAGTATATTTTCAAGCTCGCCTGTTACCCGTTGCATGAATCACACACCGGTGAAGGATGACGTTAGTTTTGTTTCTTTGTCTGGCGTCTTTTCTATGCTCTTGAAGATAAAAACAAAAACATCACCCGGGCCTCACAACTTACCTAAGGTGTTTCTCCACAGATAGGCCGAAATGCTATCGCGTTTTCTTGTTATCATCTTTCGTGCATCACTATCTTCAGTAAGTAGTGCTTCCGAACGACTGGCTATCTGCTCGTGTCATTCCGATCCTAAAGAAAGGCGATCCATCATTATTTCAAAACTACCGACACCTATCACTAACCTCCTCTTGTTGTAAACTTTAGAACATATAATCGCTAACGAAACCACAAGGTTTCTTGATGATCGAGCTATTATAACTCCTATGCAGCATGGTTTTAGCAAGGGCATCTCCACTGTAACCGAATTAACCACTGTAATTCAGTCTTGCAAGCGTTGTCGACAAATCAGGACAAACTGACATATTTCTGGATTGTAGAAAAGCGTTTGATCTCGTGACACACGCGAAACTAATCGAAAAACTTCTTCAGGTGGACGTTCCCTCATATCTAGTAAATTGGATTTCTGCTTACCTCACTAACCGTAGGCAATTTGTTGCAATTAATAACTGCTCTTCGAGTGACCTTCCTGTAACTTCTGGCGTTCCCCAAAGAAGTGTTCTTCGACCTTTATTATTTAACATATATATTAATGACATAGTTTACTCTATTACTGAACCGGTACAGATAAAATTATTTGCTGATGACTGCTTACTCTTTAATGAAATCACCTGCCAGCTAGACCAAATTACTCTAAACTCCAGCCTTCAAAAAATTTTAACATGATGCGAACGCTGGGACATACAGCTTAATATTGATAAAACAGTATTTATGAAAATCATTAAAAAAATAAACTTTCGTTATCTATAATCTTGCATACATGTCACTTAGAGAGGATGCTGAATATAAGTACCTACGTGTCATCTAGCCCTTCCTGTTTCCATACAGTGCTCCAGTTTTTTTCTTAATTTGTTTTGCTAACTCCTTTGTACATTGATTAGAGAGTTATGTATTGTTTATCTTTTCATGTTGCGTATTATTTTTCTTTGTATCACATTTATTTTAGTGCTCATTTTTTTTTTGGTACATTCATTTTGATATTGCTTTGTATAGATCCTCCTTGTATATACGTTTTGATACTTGCACACTTTGTACTTTTTGTTCGTACTTTTCGCCTCCTGCCTGGGCCTTTTAAGGCCTGCAGTATTCCTAAATGATAAATAAGTAAATACAGTCACCTCCCGCAATACCAATTCTGGTGTATATCAAGCTAGGGAAGCGGCCACGAGCGCCCCATGAGCATGGCATATAAATCGTACTGTGCATGAAATGAATGTCATGATTGTCAGGTCACCACCTGTCATTAGTGTTCATCATACGGTCACGTCGTGCAATCTTAATATTGGTACAGGAAGAGCCAGCGAAACAGCCGCGAGCGGACCATGAGCGTGGCATGTAAATCAAGCCCTACATGACATGCAAGTCATGATTTTCATGTTATCGACTGTCATTTATGTTCGTCATATAGTCACGTCACAAAATACAAATTTTGGGGTATACCAAGCTAAGTAAACGGCCGCGAGCATGTCATGAGCATGACATGTAAAAATCATACCCCACACGACATGCATGTCATGCAGAAGAACTGACATTTGGGTGAGTTGGATTCCGCTGAACATATTGGGTGGATTCAGCGCGATAACGAGGACAGAGATGAAGAAGGGACACGAACGCCAGCACTGCTCTCACAACTAACTTTATTAGCGCAGAAACACATACTTTAAAGCACAATCTCTAACCACGTGACCACACGCCGATGACGTCAAGCAGAGGATAAATGCAAAAGATTAGGACTAACCACGAACAATCATGTGACAAAAACTATTCAAGAACGAAATTTCTCTGTCATGCAGGGTGTACTGCAATATTTGCAGACGCTGTGTGTATTTTTGCGTATGCGGATCAGGCTACCAGAGAAATTATGGAAGCTTTACGCATTCACAAAAAGGGTCCTAGTCGTGTAAGCGTGCCTTCTGTAGCCCTGCATGACAGAGAGATATACCCGTATAGGGTATATACGTCACCCTCTCGTATAGGGTATATATGGGCATTTAAACCTGGGAGTGTTAGTCAGCGCCGCTAGTAGCCATGACGGGGTGATGGCCGCCGCTGGAGCTCAGTTGGAAAGCATCGGACGCGTTATTCGAAGGTCTCAGGTTCGGTCTCTGCCAGCGGCAAGTTATGTTTTCGTCCACTTTACTTTCTTCACATTTACATCATAATTACTACAAATAACATCACCTATACTTTCCTTGGCTTTCTTGTCCGTTAGGTATAATTAATTTACGTTACGAGACGCCATTTATGTCTTAATATGCTCATGGCATATACCATACCAGTTTCAGTATACATCAAGTTGGGTTTTTTTTTAAAGGGTCAGGTTTCATGTTTAATAGCAGGATCGCCAAATACATTGCAGGAACTGTGGGGGGGAGGGGGGGGGGGGGCTCTTATCAGAATCGGACAAAGCGACTTTAGTTAGCTCAGGAATTGACTCCTTATAGAGGTTTGGATTCACTGTACATATACAAATGTAATAAATTCCACGAAAAATACATCCTAGAACGTCAACATAGCCAACACAAAAACTGAATACAAAGCTAACTGATCGCAGGTATGTTTTCTAAGCGACTCTAAAACGCTTTAACGGCAATTTTTGAAGTCGTATTTAGGAGTGTTCCAATCCAAACGAAAATTCCACTGAAACAGACCGCTTGTTTACTTTAATTCGTGGCAACGTTCGGTAGCAGAATGTTATTTGACAGACCAAATCTTAGTGAATACTTAGTAGTAAACCGACGAATTCGGAAGGTATCAACAGAACCTAAACGACGTTTGATGACTTTATACAGCAGGAGGCTAGCTTTATATGAGTGCAAACAATCGAAGGAACACCAATTGTAGAAACAGGGGCTTAGATGATGAACGAAGGGATGTAAAGGTTACAATTTTTAAATCGCATTTTTGCGTACTAACTAAACGGGGTATGTGAGTGTAATCAGTATTTTCGCAAGAAGTAATACAATATTTGATGTGTGTGTGGATGAAAGCATGATACTGCAAGAGAAGTGTACTAACGCTGAAACTTGAACGAGTTTTTAATTATTGCTGTTATGCCGAAGCCGACATTTTTAAATACTGAATCAAAGTGGCCGTCAGATTTTATACGGGAATCTGCAATGATTCCTAGGAACTTCGCGCAACTACTTTGTTTAATTTTGACATTATTTGTATATGTAAATTAGATGTTCTTCATTTTTGAGGTCAGTTCAAAACTACGAACTGTGATTCAGCAGGTCTTATGCTTATATAATTAGTCAATGAAACCACCGTGGTGGCACTAAGTCCGTGTCATGTAAATTATGACGTACATGACAAGCATGACAATATTTTCTTGCTACAACATGTCATTTATGTTCGTCATACGCTCATGTCATGCCATACTAATTTTGGTATATATCAAACTAACGAAACTACTGCTACAGCACCAAGACCGCGTCATTTAAATATTGACATACAGTAATCACATAGAGAACTTTCTTTATGGTAATCACGCATTCAAATACAGCATAATTTTTTTAGTGTAGCCAGTGGTATGTGCAATTACTTGTGCACATCACCTTACGGACCCTTCAGGGTAAGCCTGGTCAGTATTGCCGTTTGTCACTGCATTTTTCGTGTATCTTTCACCTGCACACGAAACAGAAACAAAAGAAACGAATCATCTTTGTTTCGACGCATGCCTTTTAAGCTATTATTGTTGCTTGTTTACACCTGGCTGCACCAGTACCAAAGAACCAAAACAATATTTCACCTCTGTGTCCAGGTCCCTCTGTGTAGCGACCAAGGAAGTTTTAAAAAAAAATCACAGCATATCCACGGAGTGAATGATGATGAGTGGGCGAAGCTGCGGAGGTTCATCGGTAAACCGTGAATATGCCGTGAATTCTGCCCAGTACATCATCACCGACGTGAGATCGGGTGCGTTTATACTAAAGGTTCGATGAGTTATGACGACTTGCAGCTCACTTTAATTTTACATGTACGCTGTGAATTTTCATTGTTTAGAAAACCATTGCTTTAGAAAACATGTGGCGTCTTTCGTTAAGCAGCTAGCGTCTTTTCGTTTTGCTTTAGAAACATCTGGCGTTCTTTCGTTTTGCTTTTACAAGCAACATCTGGCGTCTTTCGTTGGTTTATTTCACCAATCAACGGCGTTTTGAACAAAATTTTTATTGTTTAATCACGCACAGGAGAAATCTCACCAGGCACTACCTTGGAGGTAAACAATGGCTGCTAATGGGAATGAGAGACAGAAGAAGTCGGCTTTTAGCTAACACTTACACTTCTACTTCTACTAACGTTTCCTACTGGAACATGCCAATGGCTGCTAATGGGGAATGGGAGACAGAAGAATTCGGCTTTTAGTTAACGTGCACGCTGCGAATTTTTTATTGTTCAACAACGCACAGGAAAAATCTCCCACCGGCACCACCTTGGAGGTCAAAGCGTAAGACTTGTTACGCACTACGACTACGACTACGAGGGACGAACGGGTGCCGGCTTAAGGAGCTTCGCCCCTAAAAATCACAGCATATCCACGGAGTGAATGATGATGAGTGGGCGAAGCTGCGGAGGTTCATCGGTAAACCGTGAATCTTCCGTGAATTCTGCCCAGTACATCATCACCGACGTGAGATCGGGCGCGTTTATACTAAAGGTTCGATGACTTATGACGACTTGCAGCTCACTTTAATTTTTCATGTACGCGGTGAATTTTCATTGTTTAGAAAACCATTGCTTTAGAAAAATCTGGCGTCTTTCGTGAAGCAGCTGGCGTCTTTTCGTTTTGCTTTAGAAACATCTGGCATTCTTTCGTTTTGCTTTTACAAAACATTAGGCGTCTTTCGTTGGTTTATTTCATCAATCAACGGCGTTTTGAACAAAATTTTTATTGTTTAATCACGCACAGGAGAAATCTCACCAGGCACTACCTTGGAGGTAAACAATGGCTGCTAATGGGAATGAGAGACAGAAGAAGTCGGCTTTTAGCTAACACTTACACTTCTACTTCTACTAACGTTTCCTACTGGAACATGCCAATGGCTGCTAATGGGGAATGAGAGACAGAAGAATTCGGCTTTTAGTTAACGCGCACGCTGCGAATTTTTTATTGTTCAACAACGCAGAGGAAAAATCTCCCACCGGCACCACCTTGGAGGTCAAAGCGTAAGACTGGTTACGGACTACTACGACTGCGACGACTACGAGGGACGAACGGGTGCCGCCTTAAGGAGCTTCGCCCCTAAAAAATTCTAGAGTGAAAGCTCTCGCAACGCCTTGCTAGCAAAACTGAAGCCAGTTTTAGGGGCGAAGCTCCTTAAGGCGGCACCCGTTCGTCCCTCGTAGTCGTAGTCGTAGTGCGTAACCAGTCTTACGCTTTGACCTCCAAGGTGGTGCCGGTGGGAGATTTTTCCTGTGCGTTGTTGAACAATAAAAAATTCGCAGCGTGCGCGTTAACTAAAAGCCGAATTCTTCTGTCACTCATTCCCCATTAGCACCCATTGGCATGTTCCAGTAGGAAACGTTAGTAGAAGTAGAAGTGTAAGTGTTAGCTAAAAGCCGACTTCTTCTGTCTCTCATTCCCATTAGCAGCCATTGTTTACCTCCAAGGTAGTGCCTGGTGAGATTTCTCCTGTGCGTGATTAAACAATAAAAATTTTGTTCAAAACGCCGTTGATTGATGAAATAAACTAACGAAAGACGCCAGATGTTTTGTAAAAGCAAAACGAAAGAACGCCAGATGTTTCTAAAGCAAAACGAAAAGATGCCAGCTGCTTAACGAAAGACGCCAGATGTTTTCTAAAGCAATGGTTTTCTAAACAATGAAAACTCACAGCGTACATGTAAAATTAAAGTGAGCTGCAAGTCGTCGTAACTCATCGAACCTTTAGTATAAACGCGCCCGATCTCGCGTCGGTGATGATGTACTGGGCAGAATTCACGGAAGATTCACGGTTTACCGATGAACCTCCGCAGCTTCGCCCACTCAGCATCATTCACTCCGTGGATATGCTGTGATTTTTTTTTGCCCACCAAAGAGCTCGGAAACATGCTCTTTTCTGGTGGTGCCTACATAGAATTCAAATGGCTTTGATCTGTTAGTGTAAATACTACGTTAATTGTAATATAAAAAATAGTTGTTGCCGACGAAACTAACCAGTCAAAAGGAGTATTGGCGATTGATCTCCAGTAAAATTCGCCATGACTTCGAGGCTTATTTTCGAATACTAGTAGCACAAAGACACACTTGGAGCAGTATCTGACCCGTAAAAGTTGCCATATTGAACTCGTCTGGCGTGCGAGGAAAACGCTCGCTTTCCTTCGCCAAACGCCGATGGTTTATCATGCCCCTACTAAGATGGCGGGCGCAGCCGCCATCATTTGGTGCCACTCCAACAATTGTTTTGTAACCTCCTTGGCAGCGACCAAAGCGGCTCGTGATCCTTGAAGCGCTGGGAATACACACAAGCGTTGCTCAATCGTTTCGTCGGCCCCGCGCGCAGTGCACGCAGGTTCCAAGAGAAGCAAGCACACAACTGTAATCGTTATCTATCATGCGTGCCCTTCCTCGCTTGAACGCTGCGCGCCCGGTACTTCCCGGTGACTGAGAGCGTGCGCGGCGCTATCAGCGAGACACAACATTATTCATAGCAAAGCAGCGAGCGCCGAAATCTCAAGAAGGGAAAGACAAGCAAGCCAGATGGTGATTGTTGTGCGAAGCAGCGCGAAGTGAAAGGAACGGTTGGTTGGTTGATTGGTTCCTATAGAGGAATAGCTCAACCCACTACGGGGGATCGGCCACGAAGCGTGCGGCAGTAGAATTTGTGAAAAAATAAAATAAAAGGAATATGCAGATACCAGCGAAGAAGAGGAGAGGCACACGGCAGACAAGCGTAGCGCTGTTTATATCGGCCAAACTAGCTGATGTACCAGCGATCGGCTTTAGAAGAGAACAATATTGCAATGTAAATAGCAAGATTCAAGGTCATCTTGGTGTGCACTGTCGCGATTGTAGTTGGACTTCTTTATTTTTTTTATTTTTTTTTTGAATAGACGCAAGATACCATCTCGATGTACTCACTCTCGCAAGACAAATCATCGAGGCAGCCTCCATGCGACGTGCGGATGAGAGATGTGTTATCTGCCCAACAGTACCTTTGTGTGAAAATAGCTGACGTTCGTAGACCATGATGTGAGGCTGATAGCGACACGAGAACAATCTGTGCGCAGGTGTGGTCTTGCTTTTTTTTTTGTCAGGTGTTCAGCGTAAATAGCTGTGCACATGCAAAATAAACATTTTCTTGAAAGTCAGTGCCGCGTTTGTCTACTGTGTGTCTCTCTTCGTCGGCATCTGCACGTGCTGTTCCCTTAATTCACCATGGGGAGCCAACAAGTCCAGGTGGAAACTCTGCCCAAGCAGTGCAGCTGTTTTTTAAGCGTAAGCAGTATTTGCTAGTGGTCCGTGACGATCTCGCGGCCAATCATTAGAATGACTCAGTGATTGACAGAAACCACAGGTACAGTCAATTACGATAAGCACTTATAACGAAATTAGCTCGCTCGTTGATATAGGGCAACAAGATCTCCAGCTTTTCTGCAGCGCTGAAGTCGTTTATTGAGGGAGAAAATACATAGTTTACGTGGCAGCTGGCAAGCCGCCTTTTGTATTCGAGATTACCGGGCATTGTTCTGGCTGCACTATCTTGTGTAGCGCTCACCGTGCCGGATAAGCCGGGGCCGCCAACAGACCACTCGAGCACGTCGACCGGCCGTCACTGTCGCGCCTTTACGCGTCTTGTGCGGGGGAAGCTTCCGAATGATCGCCAAAGATGTTCCTCTCCCCGGAAGTCAGGGGGCTCGTCTTCATTTTGACGACCGCGATTGCGGTCGCTGTCCCAGCTAACAGGGCAACAGCGGACGAAGCCGTGGAAGTCTCCTCAACGCCTTCTACGACGCCGCCTCTTCTCGCAGGTGAGAGCGACGTTGTCTTATATAAAATAAAAACAGCACGGAATCTATAATTGCGAATGAGGGATACCGTTGTTAGTCATCGAAGAAGTTACCGCTCGACACTGGGTTGGGAGGAGGAGGAAGATGATGAGGAGGTGTGACATTCTGTGGGGTCTATACCTGAGTCCGATTCAAGAAAGGTTTTTTTTTTTCTGAAGTGCTACGTTCCAATGGCCGACAAATATCGCCAAGACAAACTTCAGAACCTGAAAACCTTTGGCTCCGTGAAAACGTTCCGCTCCGTGAAAACGTTCAGCTCCGTGAAAAAGTTTAGATCCTTAAAAAATACCATGAAAGTTTGGGGAGGGGGGGGCGAGGTTGAATGGTGATAATTTATAGCACACAGTTTCGAGATTGTAAGAGGAGCACACCTTATTAAGGAGCAGGTAAAAGAAAGTTTGTAACACTTATCAAGCAATACTATAATTCCTTCTAGTAATTAAGCCATGTCAAAAGCATGCTGTTGGGGCTAGCGCACTGTAGAAATGACACGACCGCGATACGTAGCGTTTTTGTGAAAGCCGTGTCATTCAGCAACTGTCGCAGCTGCACATGCTTCTCTTAGATTCTGGAGGGAGGCAGCGTGTTTGGGTTTACGAAACGAAACATTTATTTAGTAAAGACGGCGCTCAGGCCTCTGATTCCGGAAAGATAAGATAATGGTGGCGTATCATCAAAGGAGGAACTAGGCTTGTGTTCACAACCAGTGGATACAATACGCGCTCGTGCGTTATCGCCGTTACGGCGTTACCCGTACGGCCTTTCGGGTCTGCCTGAGAACTTTATGAAGAAAGTAAAATTTCGTGAGGCAGTGTTGCTTTAGCGCTAAGAAAAAATGCTACGATGCCAGCGAATAATTAACCACTTTATTCCAGCACTTCCCGCACACCGGCTGAGAGAAATTGCGTACAAAAACAGGGATCTAACTTGCAAAGCTTCTAGCGAGTTCTGTAGTGCAGCCATTTTATATTGGCTGGTGCTTCGCTAATACAGTCGAGCCCACTTATAACGATACTGGTTTTAACAATATATCGGATATAACAATGAGAAACTGCTGCACCGTCAAATTTCGTTTGTTTTCTATGGTGAAATAACCCGCTTACAGCAATGCCCACATGCCGCATTATCGGTTATAACAATGAATTCTGGCTGCTGGGTGTCCGTGCTGAAAGGCAATGGAACGCGAAATCGTTAAAAAGAAGGAAGAAAATGAAAAATTCAAGCTGCTGAACCCCCGCCCACAGCCCCCACGTCCCCCAGCTCCCCTTCGGATTCGCGATATGCTTCACCGCATAGCGCTGTGGCATTGAAGTAAAGCTGACTTTTGAAATCAGCTACGGCGCGGAAGCCGCGATAGCTTCCGTTATTGCACTTTCGGACGTGGAATTTGAGTAAAAAGTTCAGACTTAAAAGAGTCTCAACGTTCGAAACTTCAGGCGTTGTGATACATTGGCTCTGTGGGGCTTGTGGCGGTCTCGTGACAGCGCCCGAATTGTCAAGCTTGTCCGAAAAATCGGCAGCTCTGCCATTCGATATTATAGTTTTCTCACAAGAGCCTTCCGTCCCCCTATTTTGCTTTTCTTCATGCAATCAATTCATAGTAATTACCCGTTATAACAACGAGTTTTTCGTGGCACTAGAATATTGTTATAAGTGAGTTCGACTGTAAAATGTCCAACATGGCTATTGACTAGAGCATTAATGATGCCAACAATTCTATAGCGTAAGAGCATTGTGTGCATGAGGGGCCAAAGAGCCAAAGCACTTTGTGACTGATGCATTTGCTTACGGACAACTTCGCTTATTCGAATGATGAGTATAATGCCGACGATGGCGGGATGGGGGCGTTAAAAATATGCGTGTTTCGCGTTCTTTTATACAGCTTTTGACAGGTTAAGCTCCTAGGATCCGTGATTCTAAAAGCAATCCACGTATAATTGAATTGTGAACCTAGAGCGTGCCAGCCATGTAATAATGATGACGAAAGCGTTTTGCGCCAAGGTGACCACCATATAGCGAACTGTTCTTACGAGTGAAGGACGTGGTAAAAAACAGGTCACTGACCAACGTCAAAAAAAAAAAAAAGACGTTTCGGGGTCCGTACGGATCCCTTGTTCACAGATTGGTCAGATTGTGAACACGGGATCCGTACGGACCCCGAAACGTCATTTTGTTTTTTTTCTTTTGTTTCTTTTTTGACATTGGTCAGTGACCTGTTTTTTACCATGCCTTTACCTGACCAGACGGTATTCCGTCGAACTATCGACTATGAGTGAAGGACATTGCGACCTACGTCGCAGATGTCTGCTATTGTTAGGCGGAAGCCTAATCAAATTTGTTTTGCCTGTACATCATAATCGTCAGCCTATTTATGGCACCACACTAAGCTGCCCGTCAGAACTTCGATTCATGCCGACCTCTTCACTTTTACGCCACAATAAATATCCCTCTCTTGGTCTCTTGCCTAAAGCCAGCTAATTGCTTCTAATGCCTGAAAAGTCCCCAATTTCACTCGGCCGCTTCGCTCTCTGGCGTCCCCGACTGAGCATCTCTTCTCTTGAAACACATCCTCTCATTATGAATTACCGACTACCTGTCCTACGCGTTCAGCTACCCTTGTTTGCTGCTTAATCCACACCAGTATATCGCAGTTTAACGCAGAACACCTTTTCGTTCCACGCATCGCCCGTTGTGTGGTCTTTACCTTCTGAAGTTTTTCAGCAGCGAAGCTGTTCTTAGTCGAGCTTTCCCCGTTCGATGGCGTAGCAATGATCACGTGACATCGCAGTGTGGCAAGAGTGAGGCTCTGTAGGAAAGAGAGGCCTGCGCCGGGCCGGGAGTAGCAAAGCTGAATCTTGACGGGTGAACCAATGAGAGGCGTGCAAAGAAGGACAAAAGTGAGGCCTTGCGGAAAGAGTGAACCAATGGGGTAAAACTAGCAGCGTGAACACACAAGACACGACACACGCAAGTACAGCGCTTGTGTGTGTCGTGTCTTTTCTATGTGGGGTGTCTTGTGTGTTTGAGCTGCTACTTTTGCCTCAGGAATATGTACCAACCAGGCCGAAATGAAGCTTTAGTGAACCGATGAAAGGCGCGTGAAGAGTGGCGAGAGTAAGGCTCAGCGGAGGAATACAGCGGTTTTGCAAGAAGTAGGTCAGCGAGTGTCTCAGTGGAGTACAAAGGAGGGCGTTAGTTCTATTATTTGAATTTTGTACGTCAAGGGGGGGCCCAAGACTGCTCCCGAGAGAGAATCCGCTCGACTTGAGCATCAGTGATAGCTGGCGCAGGAACCGGCATGTCGTCGCCGAACCAACCGCGATGTTCGCGCACGAGAGGCCGAAGCTAAGCGCCAACGAAGGGAAGACTTGAACATAGGTGTGCGATAGCCTGATGGGGGACGGGCATCAGCTGCGCCGTTTCGACAGTGTTCGCGAAGTCTAGCTGGCTGAATTTTTTTCTTAACTTCCCATGTTTTGGGGCCGTATATGCTAGGGTCGGTTGAATTGTAATATTAAACGATCTTTTTTTTAAGATAGCGTTTAGCTGCTGGTCATGACTTTCCAATGCCTGCCGTAAGTACTCGAAGTCGTTTTTTTCGTTTTATTGCGATAGCAATTATATGGACAGTCACGGCTGGAAAATGTCCGTCCCCGTCGCCGTCATGCACCGTATATGTATAAGTATGTATATATATATATATATATATATATATATATATATATAAACGCCCCAAAGAAAAATAATTCATAAAAATGCTTCCGAAGCGCGGAATCAAACCAGGGTCCTCTTGCTCCGCAGCGAGTGGCGCTAGTTACTACGCCACGGAACGCAGGTCCTCCGCATAGCTAATGGCGAGCGTTATATACACACCCTCTGCCGCTGGACGGACTCAGAGATGGCCGGCGCTCATAAGCGTTTCTTCATTACCAGCGAGATGGCGCTAGGAGCGCGACGAGCGCATTTAAAAGTCCTCGGCGAGTCGCTTCTTATATTTGCGCAAGGAGAACCTTGGCCTTCCGCTGTCTGCTCGCGCGGTTCTCTCGTGGTGAGGGCAAGAAGGATGTTTCAAGCTTTAACCGTGATGACCGCGCTCATGTTACGGAGCGCCGCTAAAGGACGCCGCTAAACGAACAAACAGAAGATGAGCGCGAAATATTAAGTGTCACAGCTAGACACTTGAAGCACGCTAGTTTCCTTCGCTGCTTCGGCCGCCTTTGTAACAGGAGCGCTTTTCAAACTGAGAGTATCCATTGGCGAGCCTCACTTCGTATAGCATTAGTTTCTTGCTATCGCATTCATTGCTTCGCCCTTGCAGCGAAACTGTGATTTTTTATTGTGTACATCTCCTCAGGAAGAAGCTTCGCCGGTAATAACTGACCTATATAAACGCATTCCTGAGAAAATTTTAGTGGTTGACCGCGAATCATGAATCGAGTATCCTAATGAATTTGCTTTACTGTTGCAGATGTGTCACATGAAATTATGTGCATGTTTTGCATTCTCTGATACTGTCCTTTGCCTCATCGTAAACATTTTAAAGCAGTTTTTACCATTCTTTATACCTTCAATCGCTGCTTGTTGTAAGCGTAATTTTGTACGCACAAATTACGGTGGATCTACGTTGAAATTTTTCGGAACCTTGTGTTCCAATTAGCCGAGTGATGTCTGTGGTCATTTCACTTGTTTAAATTAAGTCTAAAGAAGTCACTTATTAACTCTAATGCAAAATATACAACCATTACTTTTTCTTGCGTTAGCCGTGCACATTTCTGAAATTAGTTATATACTAGACAAACAATTTTTACTAAGGACACTTCAACAATATTGTTGAGTACCGCAAGATGTTCATGTGAATGCACTTAAATAGAAGTTGAAAATGAACTTTGAAACTCGAAACTCGTCTGTGTTCATTATCTTGTCCCACT
>NC_051183.1:137684343-137775161 GCF_013339695.2 Rhipicephalus sanguineus | reverse complement strand
AATTATTCGTAAGTTTCCCTAACCTGCTCCTCTGGGGTGGAGCAATGCTTAAATATATCATAGGAATACAAATGCGATGTTTATTAGGCTGCTATAAAAGCGGGGCCAACACTGCAACCACGGACGTTAATGTGATATCACGCCTGTCGAGGAGTCGCGATGAGTGCATATGTAGTGTTTATCGCTTTCTTGTAAAATTTGATCGGCAGCAGCACAATCACAATTGACGTTGCACCGATACTACGCCTGCATAAGCTGTCTTTCCTAACCAGTTTAGAGACCTGGCGTGGCCCTGTCGTATAATACGTGATTGTCACGCAGAATGCTTGAGTTCGGTTCGTGCTGGGATCCTAATTTTTATTCTTTCCATTCGTCGGGTCAACGCTGCCGATGTCGGTTTTTCTTAGTGCTAAATAGCCACGCCAGGTCTAGAAACTGCTTTGTAAAACATCCTATGCAGGGTAACAACGGTGCGGGTGCAACACAATTTGGTTGTGGGGCTGGCTATCTGATTTTATAACAAAGCAATAAAACACTATGTACTCTTACGATACAGGCGTCATGTCAGATTAACGTCGGTGATTCCAGTGTTGGCTCTGCTTATGTACCAGTCTAATAAACATCACATTTGTATTCCTATGATTCAGCAAGCTACATTCAAGCGTTGCTCGACCCCGGAGGAATACCCTAACGAAAGTTACAGTATGATATTCACATCGCCGCACCGTATTGTGATCTTCGTTTCGATAATACTTGAGTATGTGCTCTAACGTGAGTGCTGACGTTCCGTCAGACCATATATTACCCTTTAAATGTCAGTGTTGTCGACGTGCCTGGTAAGCCCACGATGTACACTTACAAAAACACGTGTACGTAGACCCATCTCGTAACGCTTGGCTCAAAGCGAAAAAAAAAATTAGCATAGAGCTACTCGCTGACTGCTTCGCATGAAACTGATTCCCACAAGGCATGGGATCTGTCGTTTTTTTCTCTTTAAGGAGCGACAGCCATTGAAGCTCCGTCTACAAATCTCATGCGCGACCACTCGTTTCCGATAGCCATGTTCTTTGTAATGCTGCTCTAGCTGTTCGCCCCGCAGAGTCGCAGACACAACTTATTGAGTAGAGGGCGGATTTTTAGGCATTAAGAAGGCGAGCTTGAGGCCTCCAATATCGTAAATATGGGCACAATAAATTTGTTACGTAAGTTAGAGTAATTTAAAAGTAAGACATGAACGACCTCTATTTGCTACAGGAAAGCAAAAAAAAATGATATTGTTTAAGGTATAGTGCAGAGGCACCAACAGTTGAACTTAGCCGTGCAATTGTCCTTTTTCTCCTATGTCACGCATGCTTTGTAGAACACCGTTTCTCCACCTATTCTGTAGCATGGTGAGTTAAGTGTCCGCTGTCGAATCAACACGCACCTCTGTGCCTTTCTTTTTCGCAATTTCGCATTCGCCAACCACTCGGGCCACGTCAGCGTGGCGGCGTATTCAATAGATTTTACCGTTTCGAGCTAGAATGAAAAAGTTATCTAAATAATGAATGAATGCTTAGCAACGAAAAAGAAATACAAGTTCCGTGTACGCACGACTGCCACTAATATACTGGAGGTAGAACTTTCCTAGAGCGCACGGTTTTTTTTTAAGTATTGGTCCGAGTTAGCTGGGACACCCAGCATATGTGATCACATGCAACGAACCCTGAGTTGTTAGTTGGCGCTCTTTCCGATCTTGCTTTCACCAGCCATGTGATTCCTTGCGCAACTGCCTGAATCACAGCAAACGAAGCGGTCGCACAAAATGTTTTCTTTAGAAAATTCACACCCGCTAACCGGTGCTAGCACTCATAGCATCAACGTCATGAGATGGCCATCGCGGAAACTCGCACACAGCCTTCGATTTCTTTTTTTTTTTTCACTTTTCGCCGACAGTCGTTTTCGAGATGCAACAGAAGCGCAGGAACACACAGCCTAGCGAGTTGCAGCAAAATCGGGCCCAGAATCGCACTTGGAGAACAAGGGAAGGGGGGGGGGGGGAGGGGAGGGGGCTATGCATATTGGTAACGCAGGGGGATTATGACGGCATCCAGTGAGCGTTCACTGAAAAGGTGCATAACAGCGACACGCTTGAGCGCGTCCATGTGTTCTGCGAGCGTCTCATTTTCTAGGTATCTCTGGCGGCCGATGCCGGTGATACTGAGACGGTAAATGGGAGCTACGTCGCGCTCTCTGCTCAGTAAAGGGTGCGTATAAAATGCCGCATGATCTACACGAGCAGGACCGGCATAAACAGATTACTTGCTAAATGAACTTATTGTAGAGCTTACTAGTCCCTGTAGCGTTGATTATGCGCGCATTGTCTAGCTTTTACGCGCTATATATACACGCTTCGGGACTTTTTGCTGCTGTCGGGGAACTAAGACTCGCTAATTGTTTGCTGCTACTCCTATAGTCCAACCGCTGTCCCGCTGCGCTACCAAACACACGTCACCTCACCGCGTGGGAAAAGCAGGTTTCCAGGTATTGTCATACGAGCCTCAAAAATAGGGAGATGCGAGGGAAAGTTCTTTGTGCACTTCAGGAACGCTTCTACAACTGCCTGTGTCCCAAAGCGCTCACGCAAGTAATTTCTCGAATCTTACGTTATATGCAGCTTTCCTTGCCACAATAGCCTAACCTGCAATAGCCACATAGCCGGCATGTAATCATCCTGTACAGTGCAAAACGTTTTCTTTCTTTTCCCATAAGTGCCAAACGGCTTCATTGTACAATGGAGGCATGGTTGGAGAGAAGTGTGCTTCCAAGAATGACGTGACATTACACGAGGGGGCGCATCGGCACCGTATAATTCTCGGTGACGGAGAGGTTTTCCTGTGGCATAACGCCTGTCCAAGCGTTTCTGAGTGTCTCCGCCCTATTGCTTTCTAATGCAATGCAATTCACATCTATTCAATAAGCTCAGCAAGCACAATGCGTCAGCAAACAATACCTAAAATGCGGAATGATTGCCGCCGGAGTGGGACCGCCACAAAACGAGAAAATCTAGGGACTTTAACAGGGCAATGCGGAATTGCCTTTGAATTCCTAGATCTAATTGCTCGCAGCTTTAGTGTATCTGCTCTTTAATGTGCCGATAATATGCGTATATAAAAATAAAAGTTCCCTTTCTCTGGTTAGGATAGGCTGTACGGGAGAGATTCATGTCATGGTGTTTCTTAAAATCTTCGCAATACGCCCAAGTGACTACCCGAAAACCAGTTACAGAAAGGTGCACGTCGAGTGCCATTTGTTTGCCACATTCGCAGCGCTTTCCGTTATTGCAGAATGTAACATTAAGAGGGTTGGTAAACGATTCTACACGTCGGTAGCGATTTTTTGCTACCAGGTACAGTAGTACTCATCTGAACTGCTGTTGCTAGTATCCTGTAAACTTCGCGGTGAATACCTTTTAAAGAAAATAAGAAGAAAGGCAATCTAAATTATGGAGCATTTCTTTTAACCAAGAGTACAAAGCACTCTTAAATCACTAACCACTTTTTCTAACCACACAGTTTACCAAATATTTGTAGCGCAATTGAGAATGAGGAAGAAAAACGAGAGAAGACGGGATAGGGCGCCAGACTTCCAACTAGTTTATTTTCCGCTGTACAATGAGCGAGTCATAAAAAGAAATATTTGTTCTTTGTTTGCGTGATATACAAAAAAAACATGGTTCATCCCTCCATTATAGGGATCGGCTAACACGAAAGTAAAACGTGTCTTTACCGGAGTAGTTGAATGTTTACAGTACATTGATGTAAAAGAGCTTGCACTGCCTATTGGTGTTTGGCAGCTGTAGCACCGTTTAACGTGGATGTACCCTGGTTGGCGCTTGGCAGCACACTTCCATCCCGACGACTAACGTCCATGATCAATAATCAAACAAACCTTTGTGGTAGCTGTAGTAGTTAACGGTGAGAGCGTAATCAGAGGAAGTGGTGTGACAGCCAGAAGAGCGTCGCTGACTGGACGCAGAAGCTGGGCATGCGGCATCCCGCCACATGCTAAAGAAATATTGAACACCACGGTGGGACTAGAGGGAAACGCAACGCGCATCTAGTCTGCCCTCTATCCCGGCCGCGATTTTTCTCGGGACGAGCGTAAGCGGGGAAAGCGGTGTTACAGCCAGGCGAGGCAGGCGCGCGTCGCAGAGCTAAGTTTAATATGGATGAATACTATGAGCGAGGCCGAGACTTGCGCTGAGGTCTGCGCCTTGCGGTGTGTTAAGGTGTTCACAAAATGACACTTCTATTGAAAACGCGCCGAATGTGACGCGCGTAGCAACGACGCGTTGCAAGAGCTCATTTTCCATTACTTCACTTTACCGCTCCCAGACGGTGACACCACCCCGCCGATCAAGATTACTGCGAAAGGAAAGTGTGAGACATAAAAGACGCGTTTGTGAAGCCTCCAGAGAGTGTGACCGTGGCGCAGTATATATATGGCGTGCCCGGCATCTGTTGTCGCGGACCGAGAGGTCGTGGGTTCGACTCCCGTCTACGGAACGTTTTTTTTTCTTTGCCATTTGATCGTGCGCATTTTTGACGTCATTTCTGTGACGGAAATACGTCAGTGAAGTGTCGGAGGACCCCGGCATAAAACACTTTCGTGTTAAAATTAACTAGTTGAAAGTCTGGCGCCCTATCTTGTCTTCTCTCGTTTTTATTCCTTGTTATCAGTTGTGCCACAAATATTTCGTTAAGGTTTCCGTTATTAGACGCTGTAGTCGTTATAGTGGTCATGCTATGATGACAGTCTGGTTTGTAATTGATATGTATTAGTCGTGCGTGATAAAAATTTTTTCAAGAGAAGCTTGTTACAACTCACAGATTTCGGTGGCGTCGTACGCGAAAAACCCTGCACCGGTGGGCGTACACAAATGAGGCCACCGAAGGCGCACCATTCACACGCGTACTGTATGCGCCGTTTTGCAATAAGTGATGCTCTGTCGATAGTGGGCTTGCCGGTGATCAGCCGCTTCGGATAAGCAGTCCGATCTTTTATCAGGATACATGTCAATTCAAGGCATTAGACTGGGCTAGTTGGTACATTGTTAAAATGAATAAAAGCCAGCGAGAAACAGAAGACACAGGTAAAAGAAAAAATCACGCCATATCCACGAAGTGAATGACGATTGAGGAGCTGGCGCGGAGATAATCGGGTAAACCGTGAATGCTCCGTACAATTTCTCTACTGTCATATAAAGACGTCACGCGTTGTTATTCTAGCGATTGTGGTCAGGTTGTTCCCGAACCACAAGCGGTCGCAGACCTTGCAGCTGTGGCCGAAGGTGTGGTCGAGGAAATCGCGCTTGAAGCGCGCGTCGGCGCCACCAACTTCAGGTAGCGACCGCTTTCGGCGCTCGGCCGCTGCATCCCGCGCCCGTATCTCTTCGAGGTTCTCTTACCGCCGTTTCCGCGCTGCTTAGGCTTCGCGGGCTTGTATCTCGGGGTCAGGGCTAGGCAAAGGTACTTTGAAATTGTATCGCGATACGATACAAGATACTCAGGCAAGAAGTATTGGAGATACAGATACAAGATACAAGAGGAGTGGCGCGGGGAACGCATGGTGTATACGGGGTTTGCGACCGTTCGCTAGCGGCCCGGCCGGCGGACATTACCGTCTCCGTTCCATTTGTTTTTATTTTCTAAATAAGTATGTTCGTGAGCTACACAGACATGACTGGTCTCAGGCATTTCTTTCGTGAGGAACACGTGGTCACCATGTGCTGAAACATAACCGTGCAACAAAAACTATATTTCAATCCGCGTACAGATTTCACTCGTTATGTATATCCTTATCGCTGTTTCTGGAATCCGGACTCCAAATCCCCTTCAGAAATGACCTATATATGAGATATGTAAAAGGCTTCCTTTCCAATGGCAACGTCATTTTGTTCAAACGCTCTCCGACCCCACCCACTGTCCCGGCCCTTGGAGCTGAATTTCACGACTGAGGCCCGCCGGCTATAAGCTGAGTTTGAGACTCCTGTTGTATACGTAGATGACGTAAAACTGCAATGAATTTCCATGTTCGACTTAGCTGCTGGCGTAAGGGATTCTTTGTTGATATACTCACTAACGAGCAATGTTCTAGCAATTTTTCTTGAACGAGAGAACATATGCAACACAGAAATGTCTCATACGTATTGTGTAGCTGCACAAAGCATCGCAGGACACCGCCGCTATTCGCGCTATTGCCGCTTATAGCTCCCATTACGTAGCGATTAGTAATAAGAAAAGTATTTAAGAAGGCCTAAACCAGGAAAACAAATATAAGTAAAATAAAGAGGTGGTTGTTTATCAAACATTCACATTGAATGGGTACAGAAACACGATACAGACGGCGCCCTTAACAGCTATGATCATCAAGTATCGTCAACTTGCCTGTTGAGACGAGGCCCGGGCCGTAGCCAGGAATTTTTTTTCGGGGGGGGGGGGGGGGGACTTGCTGAAAAACCTTGACTTGGGACGCTCATAGGGACGCAGAATATTTTGTACTGTATACTCAAGGCACGCACACATAATAATATCTTTGTTTTCAAAATCGCCTTGGCAACGTGTAAATGTGTGCACAGTAGTAGTATATATAAAGGAGACAGAAGAATAAAGCAGCAATCTTTTTTTGGGAGTGCGTTACAAAAGACATACTGCAGTGACCACACCGGAAAAACAGTGCAGAGACCTAGGTAATGTATGTGATGCAAAACGACAGCCAAGAAAGCACTTGTGCTAATATTCAAATTATGATTTCATAAAATATTTTAATAAATGTAGATGGAAGTGAAAAATACGGTACGCCAAGATAATTTCTGTTACGTAAACGCTTGCTCTATTATGATCGAGCATCAGTACCTGTGGTGCTAAAGTTGTTAGAATCTTATTTGCATATAAGTTAATTCATTGCATGCAAGTCAAACTACATCCACGAGATCCTTGAAATCGCTGATATGTAAAATCCACGGGACGCAAAGCAACCCCATTCTTGCAGGCATCACGCTTCGTTACGGAGCAAAACGCAAGGAAATCTGAAATAATGACACTGTAACAACATCAGAATTTGTGCGATAGACGCCGCACGCAGTGGAGTACGCGGCGCAGGACAGTGGCTAAGAGCAAGTGTAGCGGCATTGGCGCAACAAAAAGGAAAGAAATCTAGAAAACAAAAGGTACGTGAGCTGGGCGTAGACGTCCGCGTGCTTGTCTTCCTGATCTTCTACCCTCACTGGACGACTCTGGCATAACAATAAAATAACGTCACTGCCCTTGGACTTATTCACATCGCTTAGTGGCACCAGTACCAGCTTGAGAAGCGGAGTTTGGCCGCGATTATTGTTTCGCACGGCTGTGTTGCGATAGAAGTATCTTGTATCTTAAGATACACGATACATTATCGAATGTATTGGAAATACAGATACAGATACTCGTATTTCCAGACGTATCGCGATACAGATACAAGATACTCATAAAGTATCTAAGATAGTATCTAAGATACATGTATCTTCGATACTGCCCAGCATAGCTCGGTATCCGCACGACGCTGACGTCTCTCTGCGGCCTCGCGAGCTCTCACCGCAGGGTCTTGGCGGCGAGATCGCGCTGCTGCTGCATGCGAGCCCTCCGTTTCGCCGCCTTGTCTTCTTCGTTCATGTTATTGGAGAGTTTGAGAACAGGGGCCCCAAGGAGCTTGGGGACCCAAGAAGCTTGCGAGCCGCCAGGACGCATGCGCAGAACCCAAGCCACTCTTGGGTTCTTGCGCTCCCGTTGACACAAGACGCAAAAATTGAAAACTAGCGTAGGTCCCAAAGGCGTCTTGGGTCACCAGCGAGAAGACACAGACGCAGCGCGGGCCACGGCGCAGTATTGCCCGCGTCTCGCATGATTTTAATTTCGTCACGTGTGGCGCTCCGTGCGCATGACTCAACGCGCAGCCTGCGTTGGCCCAATTCTCAAACTCTGCTGATCATCCGAACGCAAGAGCAGGCTGCCCAACGCAGCTTGGGTGCCCAGCGCCTTGGGTCCCCAATTCTCAAACTCTCTATTAGTATTGAAGCGCACTGCCGGAGTGGAGCCAGCGGTGCATGCTTCAGTTGGCTATGCTGTATGTGGTTTTGCCTGCCTAATGACATCATCAAGGCGCTCGAAGAACAAGAAGAAGAAGACTTCTCTTCCGCGCGAGCTGCGCCTGTAGCGGTCGCCTCTGGAAGTAAGGTTACGCTTACGGCGCGGGACATTGCCCCAGCTTAAGAACCTGGCGAACCAGCTCCTAAAACGACGGGACAGGCTTGCTAAAGACTGCCCAGCCTGTCCCGGCGTTTTATTTTCACTATGTCTTTTGTTTCCCACTCTTCTTCATGCGAAGCAGGTGGTGCTTGGGGCTGTGTCCGTAATTCCATTGGCGACCGTCCGCTTTCTACCACCTAGCACCGCCATCTCCGCGCGCGCTCGCGCCAAGGAGAAGTCTTCTTCCTCTTGTTTTTCGACCGCCTTAATGATGATACGTGCCGAGCACCTTAGGGGCCGGGCTGCCAGATGCTGTCCTAGCTTGGCGTAACGCAGACAAAACCATGTGTGCTGGCAGGCGCCAGCGCGTTCGGGCCTGTGTAAGGGGCTGGGTAAGACGCTGGGGCCTCTTCCCCTGACTCTCTCTCAGCGATCACGTGATGGCGTCTGGGAACGAGATTCTGCAGACGCGCGATGAACCCGCGTGGCGTGCTCCAACAAGAGTTCGGGACGAGTAACAGCAACAGCAACTACAGTGAAATTATGGTGTGCTCCACTTGCAAAGACGCGTTAACACCGGGCAAGGTGCCCGTGATGAATGGAACTTTAAGTCGACCCATGCGCTGCTTCGCAACCTCACATGGTTCCCTTTAGTGGGAGATGGTGTAATTTTTTTATCCACTTTGTCATTTCGCTTTGCTACATTTCATTATTGCCTCGATATGACGCATGACAGTCGTTGTTGCCTGTAGCAACTGGAGTGTTGCGCTGCTAAGCACGTGCATGAAGCTCCAATTCGTGGACCTTCATGGAGGAAGGAAACATTCAGGAGGGAGCGCTGCGCATTGCGATAGTCAGAAAGAAGAAAGAAAACTGTCCGCCATCCATTACCATAATGCACCATTATGACAGAATGTTTGCCAGCATAGTAATGGATATTTCTGTGGGTATGGTGGAGACGACAAGGTGGCCACTGTTCTGTGTCTCACAGAATGCGCAATTAATCCGGCTTAAGCCGTCACCCCTTCCCAGTCCCCTGAGCAAATCGGAAGCCTGTGCGTCTGTGTGCAGTTGACTATCCTGAAAGGTGATCGAAATTCAGCAGCTGTTCACAGCAACAGCTGCACACGGTAAGTGTATTCTCGGTGCCGGAGAAGACGCCTACCTGTGCATCCGTTGAGGTGATCAACGACTCTCTCTCAGCCGTGGTCCAGGGTTGCCAAATGGACTCAAAGGCAAAGCTTTCTCACGTGCGCGCAGGAGGACACATCACCCACCATGCCTCCACCATGTATGGTGATGGAGCATACCAGGTGTGTTATGAGAGAAGACAATCAATCATTATGGTGGAGTGTGGTAATGGATCATGGAATAATTTCCGTGGGCACAGTTCCAGATTACTTCACTAGAGAATTTTTTCCTCAAATGCCTGCTCAAAAATAGCTCGTTGTTTAGTGTTGATGCAATAGCTGACCGACGAACCGCCTCTCAAATGCTGGTTTACTTAATGTAAAATGATTCACATTCAGAATTCGCGAGCTTGTGTGAAGACGAAAGTTTGTGGTTAACTGGCCTGCCGCAGATTCTCGTATACTACAAGCCCTAATGTTAGCTAATGCTGGCTCGGTTATGCGTAACGTAATTTTCGCGCATTTCCCGCTGTGTGGCCACTGAACGCGCCAATTTTTACTCTTATTGTGCCTCTGGTCAAAGCGTGGGAGTCCTGGTTTGCCTCCGGGACATCGTTTCCTCTGCAGCAAATTTTCCTTTATTTGTTCCTTTGGTAACCACAGCACACGCTGTCGTAGATCAGCAGGCAAGATTTCGCACGGCAAAGCTCAAGGACGCGGGTTCGATTCCCGATCACGGCGGCAGAATTCTGTTGGAGATGCAGTTCAAGAACATTTAGTTACTTTTATGTGGTGAAAATTGATTTGGAGGTTTCAATTATAACGTGCCTCGTGGTCGTATAGCGGTTTCGCCACGCAAAGTACGAGAAATTATTAAGGTGAAAACTTTATATGTCTCGTGCAAACGTGACCGCGAGTGAAGAGCCGCCGTCGACGCTAAATCGTACAAAATATACCATGACCACCCGCACGCCTCGTGCGAGCTGCGCGTCCACTTCATTTTTGCGGCTTTGCCTGGACGAAAAATATTTAAAAAAGGGGCGTTCGTGTGATGTAAAGTGCGCGGTAAAATAACCACACCGAATGTCCTTCGCCTCCAATGAAGGCCTTCCGGTGTGTTGTTGAACTGCGCTGCTCAATTCTGGCCTGGACCGGCAACTTTGGCGATCCAGCAGGCCGAGGAAGCTGCCAGGAGACACGCTCCCTCCGTTAGCTCCTAGGTGAAAGCCCAGCCCAGCAATCGGCCGAAAATTGATAGAGTTGTCCGCTCTCCCTCTCGAGTCGTCATAGGCGAATGCGGATATACATCCGTGCTAGGATGTACATCATACAGACTATATGCATAATTTTTAATTCGTACTAGGGTGCTGGTGTTATCTTAAAACCAAGGCCCGTATTCACAAGAACGCCTTACGCTTAAAATGTTCGCAAGTGGATATTTCAGCCAATCACGCTGCGGGACGTACGAATACCGAAGCTGGTTGACAAAAGGGAAAACGCAATTACGAAAGAGAAGCCTTGTGAATTCGTCCCCAGATTCTTTTTGTAGCACCTGTTTTTAGAGCAAGCATATACAATCCTAAGCCGCAGCACCTTATGCGCAGCGCCGCCTCAGGGATTGTACGTTTTGCTGTAAGGACAGCCCGGACACTGCCGTGGTCATTCCAGCTGAACCGCATCACTCCCGTCAAATATATGGCTGCACCCTACAAGCGACGAAAATTCTGGTCTCTAATGTGGAAAGCAAACGTAGCAGTGGTTCCTGTACTTTTACACATTTACCAGATGCAATGTCAAAATAAAGATTCACTTTTGTTAACTCACAGATCGCAAGCGCAGTTCGATCCACATGTTCCGGACAGCAATGGTAATAGCGGCCAGCATTGTAGCCGCGCTTCTCGGCTGCTTCATCGCCTGCATCATCACCAGGTGAGCGAACTCTTTCGATTCTCTGTCGAGATATTCGGCTCAACGCTGCCTCTTCCGTAATGAACGCATTGCCTTCTTGTAGAGACTGGCATGCTAGACTCTAAGAAAAAAGTCAGTTCTCTGACTCTTTTTTGTGAGTCCCAACTTGCCACGTATATGACTCTCTTTGGAGACACACGTACACTCTCTTTGCAGATCATTATAATTTCATCGCAGAGTCTTGGGCCGCAAGGAAAAAAAAAAAAAAGAATTAACGTGTCTCTTTAAACAGAGTCTTATACGTGGCAAGTCAGAACTCATGGAACAGAGTAGCATGTATTATTTCTTCTTTCCTAGAGTGCACAGCTAGTTTCAGTAGACTGCGCTATCTACCCTTCGGGCTATACAATACTTCACGACGGTCACGCAATTTGCGTGGCCATAACAGAGAAACTTCGCTTATTTGAAAGCACTTAATAAGGTGAATGGCTTAGATGCCTCATCAAACGCGAAAGTTGAGCGCCGGCGGCTTCAACGCGAGTGACCCCAAAAATCATCAGCGTGTGGTGACGTCAACATATGACGTCATCATGAGGTCACACATCGCAAAAGCTCGTGACGTGAAAATGTCACCACATAACGTGCCGTCACATGATGAACTCATCACACGGCATCTTCGTTTGGTCAAAGATGGGCCGATCCCGTAGACACTGCAAAGTCCCATGAGGTGCAGTAAGCTTGCAATGACTGCGATCACACAGGCAGTGAAAGATCACGTAAGGTGCAGACGGCTATCGGGGGAGGGGGGCCAATACAATCGACCGAGAAGAAATATTTATGTAGCTGCACGCAGCGTGAAAGGTGTAGGATGTGCGGAGCAGTGATCTGCCTGTCCTTCAGCGACGCTGCGCAGGCGAGTGCTGGCGTTCGAAACGTGCATCCTGCTCGCCGTCCATGGCGGGAAAGGAAACCTTCACTTGCGATACAGTGGGCACTCTCTCCTTCTCACCATCACATTATTCTTCTTCGATCCTTCTCCTCCTCCTAAGCGTCACTTCCCTTTCCCACACCTTGCTCTACTATGCTACATATGGCTATGCTATGCTTTACCCTCTCCCCTCCTCCTTTCCTTTCCTTGCCACCTTCAAATCACTCCTCCTCACCCTCTACTTTCCTCTCCCGCCCCTTGCTATATTATACTATACATTGCTATGCTATACCTGGTTTAAACTGTGTGACGCCATACATGGCTATGATATGCTTTACCCTCTTTTCTCCTCTTTCCCTCCTTCTCTCCCTGACATCACCCCTCCTCACCCTCAGTTTCCTTTTCCGCCACCTGCTATACTATACTGTGTATGGCTGTGCTATACTTGACTATGGAAACAAAAAATAGAAAAGGCGCTGGCTATGGTATACATGATTTTGACTGCGTTCGCCAAGCGATGACATGAGATGACAGCAGACATAATACATGAGACAACAGCCCTGTCCCCTACAGAGCGCTCCGCACTTGAAATAAGACGATGGATTTCGCTTTCGAGTCGTCTTAGGGGAATGCCTAAAGGTTCATGTGAATATTAAGCTATTAGTTTATTGGTACGAGCGCTACAATGGCCAAATTTTATTTGATTGATTGATTGAAAATGCGTCAGATCAATTATTTTTCAGAAAGCACATTGTATGACTGCCCAGGGTAGAAGATTGTTGAAGTATGATGATGTAAACAAGTGTCACGGGTTATGATGTTAAAATGTAATAAAAGAACATCAACAAATCTCATGCGCACTTGGTTGGTAAACGCACAGGAACCGGAGGTCCTTTGATATGGTCCACTCAATCATAACTTCATGCGACTGCGGCTATGTGTGTTCCTGTCAGGTGTGATGATGTGTGACTATGCGTATTAAAAGTTCTACTATTGTCTCATTACAAACATGGGCTCTTCACCCAACAAAAGGATATGAAGGAGTGGTATGCATGTTGTATTCTTCAAAATTGGCTAGCGCGAAAATGGACAAGGACTGAGAAGGAACACTGATGTACAGGACAGGCGCTACTCGCAACTAAACTTTATTCAGAAACGTCTTCCTACATATATACACAGCCGAGTGGCGCGCGCAGGCGCAATGCACATGACAGTCGACATGCTAATCAGGACCGGGAAACCAAAACATATTCGCATTACAACCAAGTGTCTAAGAACAGTCTTTCCTTACTGCGCAGAACAACAGAAGTGTCACTGATACATTCACGGTCTTTCTTTTTAATATGATAAGCCTCCATTAGTTCTCTGGCCAGCGCATTCCCACTTCTGCCCAGAATTCGAATGCTAGACAGCACTGGCTCACAGGCGCAAGTCCTACAATGCGTAGGCAGATGAAAAGTCAAATTATTCTTAACAGAGCGCTCGTGTTCATATTAAAAAGAAAGACCGTGAATGTATCAGTGACACTTCTGTTGTTCTGCGCAGTAAGGAAAGACTGTTCTTAGACACTTGGTTGTAATGCGAATATGTTTTGGTTTCCCGGTCCTGATTAGCATGTCGACTGTCATGTGCATTGCGCCTGCGCGCGCCACTCGGCTGTGTATATATGTAGGAAGACGTTTCTGAATAAAGTTTAGTTGCGAGTAGCGCCTGTCCTGTACATCAGTGTTCCTTCTCAGTCCTTGTCCATTTTCGCGCTAGCCAATTTTGAAGATTATGAACCAACTAGCCCAACAACGTATACTCTTATGCATGTTGTAGATTTCTGATAATTTTTGCCGTCATTGTGGTTCATAGAAAGGGCGCCTAAGAGGTCACACGGTACTTTAAGCATTCGGGTAAGACGACTAGAAAGCGAAAGCCATCTACTTGTTATTCTCAGTCGTGAATGAATGAATGAATGTTTATTCCAGCGAAATACAGGAAATGGGCCTCGAGCGAAAAGCTACACGGGTAGCTTGAGAAGTGCACGAGGACCAATAGTGCAAAAAAAAAAAAAAAACAAACGACAGAGCAACAGAAACATGTGCCTTCTTGATTACGTCATAGGGTGACGTCATCATGACGCCGCCATGGAGATTTTTGGCGTCAGTCGTGTTGACGCAGCCGCCGACGACCACTTTTCACGGTGTTTGATGAGGCATCTAAGGTTTTCGCCTTAATATGAATATGTGAAACGGCTGGTATGTCATCACCACGTTTCCCGAAGACAGGGCTCTGCTCTTCCCGAATAAAGCAATTGTGGGTTGCATGTGTGCAACCAGTGCGCAGTGTGGCCAACATATTTTTGTAAAGTCGCTCGCTTTCTGTGGCTTCTGGGTTGTGGTTAATCACAGATTTAATTAGATGTAGCTTACAGTGGCTTCTTTAGTACAATTATCTTTCCACATCCTTTGAAAATATTTGTGTGTGCTCTTGCGTGGTCCCTTTTGCACGCGTTTCCCGTCTTCGCCATTTGTTTTAGTGTAAAGGTCTGCGTTATTGCTGTGAGTGAGAATTAGTACAATACAGTTAAACAAGTAGAAAATAGCATCCCTTATACCTCCCTCGGCTTCATTGTGTGTTGGTTTTTATTGAGATAAAGCGAGCATTTAACACCATGAACCAACCGGCCCAGCAAAGCATTTTATTTTGGACGATTGGGATAACCGTTTCTTTAGAGGATTAGTTTGGGGCTTGGCAAACTTCCCATAAACAGTAACCCGGTGCCACATAGATTGCCAGCAGGTGTTGCTCCGTTTAGCGTCCCACACATATAAATAAAAGTCAAAAGCAGTAGTGTCGCGGTGTCGGAGCGCGTCCCACTGTGCGTCGCGTAAATGTGATATCATTCTGATCCCGGATGACAGAAGGCCAGTGCACTTGTACGTCAGAGACGAGATCTCTATCTCTTCGTAGATAGTATAGGTACGATAAGCAAAACATTGCTGATATATGCCCAGAATCAAAGCGCAGGTATTTCGAAGGACTTCACTTACTCCGTTTTTTTTTTATCGAGCGTTTTGGCGAAAAGTTGATCTGTGGGACCGTGGAGCTGTCGCTTTGTGCACGTCAATCACGAAGTTGCTAAAAAAATCGAACAATAATGCTGTATGTCTTAGACTATACGGTTTCGCCACACGCAATTGACGTAGGAGGCCAAGCTTTTGTTACGCAGTATTTTTCACTGTATTTGCACTATACTCAGTTGTGTGTCTTTATGGCTGTGTTTTTTGTTGGTATTTTGTTTTATTTTGTTTTATTTAGGTATATAACAGCTGCATCTTACCGGTACTTACCTACGGAGCAGAAACCTGGAGACTTACAAAGAGGGTTCAACTTAAATTGAGGACGACGCAGCGAGCGATGGAAAGGAAAATGATAGGTGTAACCTTAAGAGACAGGAAGAGAGCAGAGTGGGTCAGGGAACAAACGGGGGTTAAGGATATCATAGTTGAAATTAAGAAGAAGAAATGGATATGGGCCGGCCACGTAGCACGTCGGCAGGATAACCGGTGGTCATTAAGGGTAACTGACTGGATTCCAAGAGAGGGCAAACGCGTGAGGGGAAGACAGAAAATTAGGTGGGTAGATGAGATTAAGAAGTTTGCAGGGTATAACGTGGCAACAGAAAGCACAGGACCGGGTTGATTGGCGGAACATGGGAGAGGCCTTTGCCCTGCAGTGGGCGTAGACAGGCTGATGATGATGATGATGATGATGATTTTGTTTTTATTAGAATATTACGACATGCTTTTAGTTTGGTAGGGTGGTGCCAAGAACATGACACTTTTGGCTTATTTTCGGCTTCAGCCTTTGCTTAGGGCGCATACAGCCAGCAATACGGTATTAAGGTGAGAGCCTTAAGCCTGTTTCGCATGCGAGGCGACCGAGCGGCGGGGCCCGCAGCGATCGAGCGGCAGCAGGACGCTCGGACGCGGCTTCGTTTCACATGCACCGCTTTTGCGCGGCGCGCGCCTCTGCGATGCGCAGTGATGGTTGTGGGAAGCGCCCGTTATCCGCGGGTTTCCTTTCTCCGGGCTCGCTTGTTTTGGTGCGCTTGGGTTGCAAGTTTCACGAGCCTTCTACTTCGGTGATCGATTTTCACGCGCCTAAACCTTGAATGATGAAAATATGCAGTGTATCAGAGTGCAATTAAACAACTTCAGTAGTCACGTTTATTTCTGTTCAAGCTTTCTTTTACCACGCAAGTCATGTTGCACGCCCATACACTTGGCCATGGAAAAGCAAAAGAAAGAATTTGTTTTTGGGGTTTTAAGCTTTCACAGGGCTTTCGGTGGCTTTTGCTCTCGAATGCCGCAAGGCGTTGGTGCGCCGTATGGGCCGGCAACCGGATGCAAGCGGCCCAGTCGACGACATTGTGGGTTTGTGAAGGAGCTCGTCTCTTTTTTTTTTTTTTTGCCTATTGACATTCTGCAGCAAAGAGGCGGCGGCATTTGTCGTCTTCGGGGTACGTGACCACTAAAAAAAAAAGAAAAAGAAAACAGTAAACTATTCGAACGTGCTGCACCAGAGCAGTAAAAAAAAAACTGAAACATCTGCTGCGAACAAGTGCGGAGTGTCGTAGGTTCCCCCTGTCCGGACCTATGTTGGTGTCACGATTAGATAAAAATACAAAAGAACAAAATGGCACGTGCAAACGATTTGTCTGCTTTGATAGAAGCGCAGTAAAGAACAACAAAAGGAAAAGAACGGCGTTTTCTACACTGCCAGCTCGTTACAGCAAATGTCGTCTGCTAGGAAACCGAGTCGGAGCGAGTTCCTCCCGGAGCGCGCGGCTGCTCTCGTCCCCCCACGTCACTGCTCCCCCATTGGTTGACCTTGGGCAGACGCTCTAGACGCGCTGCCGCGAGCGAATTTTTCCAAATGGAGCGAACAAGATCGCAGCGTCCTTTGGTCGCCCTTAAAACCTGTTTTTGGGCTTCCGCGACGGCAGCCGCTCCGCTCTTGGAGCAAAATCGCTGCATGTGAAACAGGCTTTAGACGCCTCATCAATCGCGAAAACTGACCGTCGGCGTCCCGCGTCGTCGGGGAAAACACGAGTGATGCAAAAAAAAGTACGCAGCTTGCACTAGTGGCTCAAGGCTGGAACCATCAGCGGAGCTTGTGTATACCTAGCTAAGTTTCGCTAGTAATTGCAAGCTTTTGCTAGAGATGCTAAGTTTTTGCTAGTAATACTAATGGCGTATTCGGGTGGGCGATTTTGAGCGCTCTAGAGCGCTCTGAAAAGTGGTCGCGCGTTCGGTTGGCAAAATCCGAGCGCTCGAACTACCTTCGGGTGGTTCTTCCGGAGCGTCAGCCTCCGACTCGGAGCGCTCCCGACCGCTCTGACTTCGAAGTGAGAGCGTGGTGCGATCTGGCCGGGAGGGGCACTAGACGCCGCGTTTACCGGCAGGTGACAGGGTGACAGCACGAGCGCGCATTTCAGAAGGGGAGAGCATCGGACGCGTAATACTTCGTACACGTGTGTCGTATTGTGTTCGTGGCGTTTTTGAGCGCTTGTGTGGTGAGTTCACATGTACCAAGCCATAACTGCACCATGTCGAAACGGAGGCGGCTACTGAAGGCGGACGAAACGTAAATGGTGTTACAGCAGCTCGCAGACGAGTGCCTTCACATCGATGACGACGAGCAACTTAATTAATAGCGTATGGCAACGCATTACATGCGAGTACAAAGCTTAATCGTGTTGGCAAAAACAAGCGCTCTATGCCGAGCTCGCGTGTGATCGTGAACGGCGTAGGTATGGTGGCTAGAGGGGGAAGTGTGACGGGCGAGAGCGGAGGGCTGTACGAATTCCCAATGAAAAATGGCGGTCACACCAGGTGGCGCTACCTGCGCCGTAGGTGCTCGCGGCGGCATTTGCCTGCTTTGCGTATGGCCGCTAGACGTTAGTTTCGCTGGTTTCTAATAATCGCTTATACACCGCGCCCGTGCTGTTAAAGGCGCTACGTGTTTGTTTCGCTAAGAAGCATGTGTTGCAAGTTCTTAGCGGTCTTAAGCAAGAGGGGAAAAAAAGAAATCAAAGATTGCTTTTAAGTCAGGCGGAATCGGCGTGCCTCCAGGTTTTCATATTTAAATGTTTCTTAATATCAGTTTGCTTTGACATGTTTAACGTGCAACAGTGTGCAAAAACTGGGCTAGTTGGTTGATTTTCATGGTAAAATCAGCGCAAAAAGACGGCAGCACGAGAAGAAGAACGACACAAGACAGGCGCTGAACCGCTGCATGGTCCTGTGTCGTTGTTATTATCGTAGTTATTTTTGCGCTGCTTTTACCATATTTATAGTCTGCTTCAGTTGAACTAAACCACTTGCTCGGCAGCATTATAGCTCAGCTGACTTTAGAGTGTTTTTTCCTCTTGGTGAAATGTAAACTGTTTACAATCGTTCATAGCGAGTACATTGGCTGCAGTGCATTGCATTTTTTTTTCCTCTCTTATTCCGCACCCACCTCCCCCGCCCCCACCCCCTTCATTTCCTCTGTATTTACATTTTCCAGCTCCTTTTCGTTGTGAAAATTGAAGTGGAGATCGGAATGCTGCAGCTGGAGGCTCTTTGATGCTGAATATTTTATTTTATTATTTTAGCGATAGTTCTATCTATGCAAGGACCAATGATTTCTGTTAGCTTACGGCTTTAGATGCTTACTAAATACACGCAAGGGAAATGGTAAAACATGTTTATTTATCACACTTTTCTCATCCCATACTTATGTCAGACATTTGTTGTCACACTTCCCCATCACGTTAAGAGGTCAAAGTACTTGACCCTCCTCAACTTTAAGTGTTTTTGGCGGCCCCTTTGGACACTCCTGTCTGCTTTTTTTTTTGGTAAAGTACTTCGGTGCGTCCGGGAACACCGTAGGCACAGCGTCTTCTGACAAATGCGGGGTAAACCTCACCGTTTATAATGTGTTGGTATGTCCTTTCGATGAAACTCACGTCGAAGTGCCGCTCGCAAACAACGCTGTCCCTCGTCAGCTCTTTGTCAGCCCGCTTAATATTTCGAGCTCACTGCTCTCGCCTCGAGAGATTCTTCGGGGCTTTAAAGACTGAAAGCTTCTCCGAGCACGATCTATACCCGCCTTTACAGCCAGGGACGAAGCATGTACTTGCGCGATTTGACGGCATGGTTCGCAGAACACGTGGGTAAACAAACGACGACAGCAAAGGCGAGGCATCCGAACAAGGTGACGGCACAGCACAGAGAGAACGAACGAGCCAAAGCAAGCGCGGCGAGCACCTACTACTACACCAGCGCCCCTTGCGGCGGCCAGAACTTTCATTGCGTTCCGCGCATCTCTCTCCCACGGCGGGGATGCAGCGCCCGTCACACTTCCCCCTCTAGCCACCATAGCGTAGGAGACGGCCGGCGTCCGCCATGCTAGGCCTACCTCTCGGAATCGTGACGGCGAGCTATTGCGATGTGCTTGTCGTTCGCGAAGGCGCAGTTGTAGTGATTATTTTCTTATATAACGAAGCGTGGCTGTGCAAAGTTGTTTGTTTTGTGCTTTATTACGAAGATACGAAGTCCTCCAAGTGTGCATGCCGAGGCGCCCTATGTGGGCGGAGCCGCTGATTGCTAGTTCGCCCCGTGTGTGTTGAATCGCCGTACGCCGCACGCCGGATCGGAGGCAAGAACGTACCATCTGTCTCGTCCTTAAACCAGCAGCTCGGACGATGACGCCAGCTCGGATGGTTGACCACATTTGTCGATGTTTACCCGGCGGCTTCCCGCACTGGTTGCACGGTGGCGCTACAGGCGCGCTGCTCCGAGATCGTCGATCCTTTCGGTTGGTACGCTACCTCTCGTGCTCCGATTGCGGGCTGCCTCCGCATCTGCCGGCTCCGAGCCAGAGGATCGGAGCGACCAACCGAATACGCCATAAGTATGGTTAGACTTGGCTAGACATGTCAATTGACTACCGTTACGTGGTGATGTGAATTTAGTCACTAGCTGTTACGTGGTTTATGGGGGGAATATATCGCATGGCTAGCTATTACGCGATGTTGAGTGATTTTAGTCACGTGACTCAATGTTACGTGATCTTTAGTCAGGTGACCAGATGTTGCGTGATTTTACGTGATGTTTAGTGACGTGACTAGTTATTACGTGATGTTCCGTTACTTTAATCACGTGACAAGTTATTACGTGATGTTACGTGATCTTTAGTCACATGACTAGTCTTTACGTGATGTTACGCGTTTTCGGTCACGTGATGTTACTTTATTTTTAGTCACGTAACGGACTCGCCCATCATATTTTTTGTATTCCGCGCCGGCGAATTGGCGCACGTGTTCTGGGAGCCAAGCAGAAGTTGAAGACAACGAAGCGAGCGCGTACCTGTTCATGATGATGATAATTCCTGTTCGCACTACCCGGCGCAACGGAAAACTTAAGGAGCTCGGCCCTTAAAAAAATCATCACGCGATTACGTCACCAAATGACGTCATCATGACGTTACAGATCGCTAAAATCTGCGACGTCATCATGACGTAAATTTTTACGTGGCGTCACGTGACGTAACGTGATGCCGTCCTCACATGACATCGTAGCTTGGTCAAAGGCGGGGCGATCACGGAGGCAGCGCAAAACCAGGCGAGGTTCCTCCGATCCTGGAGGCAGTGCAAAAGCACGCTAGGTGTACAAAGCTTTCGGAGGGTGGCGGTGCAAGATCAATACATCAACCGACAAAAAAAAGAAGATGGCATTTGCCTGCAAATTGTCTTAGGTGAATGTATAAGGGACCCGATGAGTTTTGAAGGCAGCCTCTACACAGGCGTGGACTGACAACACCCATTGGTCGCTTGGAATATCATGGTTGCGCATGGACACACGGAGACAAGCGAGGCCCGATGACACACACTCACAGTGCTACCAAGAAAGAGTCAATGCCATTCCTACCTGAGAACGTGGATTACGACGTTAGCTTGGGCAAAGATCATTCCAGCGTTATACACACGTCTCGAAACAAAATGCAGCGGCTACTAAGGATGTCGAAGGTATGCGGACCAGCGGGGAAGGGGAGGGGGCGGGGCTCCGCTTACTCTATCCGCCCTCTTGGGCTCTTCTGATATTTCATGTGTCAGCTGTGAGTTGCGCTGTGTTGTCTTCCGCTTGATAGCCTTCTCGTATGCCTAGCGCCTCCTTACCTATTAAAAAAAAGTGTATCAATGAGTAAAGAACTAAGGTTATTAACATGAGCTTGGTGGTCAATTAAGATTAAAAGAAAGAGAGAAAAAATAAAGAAACTGTAGACAGGGAAGAGAATCCAAGCAATGCCTAAAAAGCCAGATCTTCTGACTCAAGAATTTCCATGTCGTGATACAAATGCCTCTGGTTTCACCTCTCTCATAAATGATAGCAATTTCGTTGCGAATGCCGACAAACGTTATGGCACGCGCAGGGCTTTCCTGGGTCAGCCAGACTACGAAGAAAGCATCGCATTCGCGTCCTCATCGCCTGCAACGCCCGAGCCTGAGCCCAGGGTCCAGTCGGAGAGGCCGCCTGCCTACACAGACGTCCTACGAGAACAGGTGAGGAGGTTCTTCGCTTATGATAGAGAGTCTTGTGTGCCTTACACTGCACCGGTTTCGTCACATGATTGTCAAGGCAATCGTGAATGTCCTGTGTTTTTCGTGACCATTTAGTGAAGAAAATAGGTGTAATGGAGTTTGAACGCGAGCTTGTTGGCATGATCCCATATAATCAAATGGCCCTGCAAACACTGTCGAGAAAAGATAAACAGGACGCGCGCCAACCGCCAATCTTCCGCGCAGCTGTCGAGACCACAGAGCCCCTGATATATTTCAAACTAATAATCAATCAATCAATCAATCAATCAATCAATCATTTATTTAACGTGCCCAGGAACAACCGTAAGGTCTTTGTGCAGGCGCACGCAAAAAAAACAATAAAAATAAACTATACAATACAGACAGTCTTCAGAAATAAAAAGAGCAAATACACGTAGACAAAGAGAAATGAACACAAAAGGGGAGGAGTAAAATAAGACAACACGACAAATATTGAAGGGGAATGAAAAATTAGATTGCATATATACAACTATGCGGAAAGACGGAGAAGGGAAGACTTTGTACATTGTGCCATACTATGTCAAAACAGTACAAAGCTCGGATAAAAACAATGATTGTGGACTATGAAAAATGTCAAGATCAAGAAAATTAACATTATAGAGACTTTGTATTCTGTGAACGGTAGAGTGTTGGAAGAAGCAGGCGGGTACATGAAACGGTCTGTTCTCTCTGGTTAACTTACGCGGAATTCGAAAATTAACACAATTGAGAAGTACAGGGCAGGATATGATACCGTGGACTAGCTTGTAAAGAAACAAGAGATCAGAACGATTTCGTCGGCAGTGAAGTGATGGCAATGATAATAATTCAGCAGTATTTGAACGAGATTTTTTAGCAAAGCGATGGTTATATATGCTAAGGAATTTTTTCTGGACTCGTTCGATGGTGTTACCGCTGGATTGAGCAATGCCATTCCATATCACGGACGCATACTCCAGTTGAGGAAGACATAGCGCGGTGTACAATTTTCGGAAGGGCATAGGAGAACGGAATTCTCTAGACAATCTGCAAACACAGCCTAGGGTGCGAAGACCCCGCAAAGCAACACGCTTAGCGTGAGCAGAAAAGTTTAACGTGCTATCAACAACAACACCAAGATCACTGATCTCATAAACCTTGCATAAGGACACAGAATTGACAGAGTATTGAAATGACACGCGAGATGTTTTGCGAGTGATAGACATGAATTTTGTCTTCGAGGCATTCAGAGAAAGGTTATTAGCGTTGCACCATTCGGAAAAAGAGCGCAAATCTGACTGCAGCAAGCGACAGTCGTTAACTGAATGAATTTCCTTAAAAATCTTGATGTCATCGGCATACAAGAGGAAAGAAGAATTACGAATGGCAAAAGAAACATCATTAACGTAAATTAAAAATAGGAGTGGGCCTAATACTGACCCTTGAGGGACCCCACTAGTCACTTTATACAAAGAAGATGATTGGCCATTTACCACTACATAACAATATCTATTGAGCAGATAGCTCTGCCGGAGATTCACAACCGACAAGTCAACATCAAATTGCGCAAGTTTAACCATAATCAGTGTGTGGCTGACTACGTCAAAAGCCTTGCTCAGGTCACAGTAGAGTACGTCAACCTCTCCTCTCTGAGAAATAGGTGTGGAGATCTGCGTCATGAAACTAGCAAGATTTGTGGTAGTTGAGCGGCCAGCGAGAAAACCATGTTGATTAGGAATCAATGAGCTTTTAACACTAAAAGACAATATTTTGTGAAGAGCCAGCTCGAAGATCTTTGATGTGGCACATAGTAGAGAAATCGGGCGATAATTAGAAACATCTGTTTTAGAGCCCGACTTAAATACTGGGAAAACACGAGCAGTTTTCCACATGCTAGGAAATGTGGAAGTGTCCAGGCAGTTATTAAATATCGTAGTCAGTACTGGGACAAATATACTACTATAAGCTTTTAGTATGGCGGAGGGGATGCCATCTGGGCCACATGATAATAATAATAATAATAATAATAATAATAATAATAATAATAATAATAATAATAATAATAATAATAATAATAATAATCAATGAATCAAATCAATCAAACGTTTATTTAACGTGCCCAGGAACAACCGTAAGAACAACCGTAAGATCTTACGAAAAAAAAAAAACCAAACAAAGGCCAACATTCATAATAAATTTCAGGGATAAAAAACGTTATAAAATTGCACATATACAACTATGCGCAGGAAAAAAAAAGACGACAGTGTACGAGGCTATGTAAGTACAGTGCAAAGCTCGGAGCAGAACATCGACTGGGAACTGTGAAAAACATCGAGCTCCAAAATGTAAGCATTGTATAGACGTTGTATCTTGCCAATGGTCGAATGTTCACAGAGGCAGGCGTTAACACGAAAAGGTCTATTCTCTCTGGTCAGCTTACGTGGAATTCGGAAATTAAGACAGTTGAGCAGTACAGGGCAGGATATGATACCATGCACAAGCTTGCGAAGAAATAACAGATCAGCGCGATTTCGTCGGCAGCAAAGTGATGGCAATGATAATAATCCAGCAGCGTTAGAACGAGATCCAGAATCATTTCCAGCGAAACGATGGTTGTAAATGCTTAGGAATGTTTTCTGGACTCGCTCAACGGCGTTGCTGCTGGAATTAGGAATGCCATTCCAGATTGCAGATGCATACTCAAGTTGAGGAAGACATAGCGCGGTGTAAAATTTTCAGAAGGGCATAGGAGAACGGAATTCTCTAGACATTCTGCAAACACAGCCTAGGGTGCGAAGACCCCGCAAAGCAACACGCTTAGCGTGAGCAGAAAAGTGTAAGGTGCTATCCAAAAGAACACCTAGATCATTGATCTCACATACCTTACACAACGACACAGAATTGACAGAATATAAAAATGGCACACTAGATGTTTTTCGAGTGAAACTCATTACCTTGGTTTCTGAAATATTTAGGGAGAGGTTATTGCTCCTGCACCATTTAGAAAAAGAACACAAATCAGATTGCAGCAAGCGACAATCGTTAACTGAATGAATTTCCTTAAATATCTTTAAGTCTTCAGCATACAAAAGGAAAGAAGAATTCCGAATGGCAGAAGAAACATCATTAACATAAATTAAAAAGAGGAGTGGGCCCAGTACCGACCCTTGAGGCACCCCACTAGTAGCTTTATATAAAGAGGCTTTATACGCTTGGCCATTAACGGCAACATAACATGATCTATCGAGAAGATAGCTATGGAGGAGATTCACAATTGAAGAATCAATATCAAAGTGTACAAGTTTATCCACAAGCAGCGAATGGCTGACAACGTCAAAAGCTTTGCTGAGGTCACAACATATAGCGTCAACCTGTCCTCTCTGCGAAATAGGCGTGGAGACTTGCATCATGATACTGGCAAGATTAGTGACAGTTGAGCGGCCAGCGAGAAACCCATGCTGATTCACAATCAATGAATTTTTTACATCAAAAGACAATATTTTGTGAAGAGCAAGCTCAAATATTTTGGATGCGGCACAAGGACGGGAAATAGGGCGGTAGTTCGAGACATCACTGTTACAGCCAGACCTAAATACTGGGAAAACACGAGCAGTTTTCTACATGCTAGGAAAGTTGAAGCATGCAGACATTTATTAAACATGGTCGTCAATACTGGTACAAGTATACTGCCATAGGCTTTAAGTATGGCAGAGGGGATGCCATCTGGGCCAGCTGAAAAGGATGGTTTCAGGCGCTTAATGCATTCTGAAATGGAATGTTCATCTAGCGACACAGCATCAGCTGTGCCAACTGCCTTAACCTGTCGACCGTTACTAGCTACAGAGGCTGGAGACTTATAAACAGATGATAAATGCATGTCAAAACAGTCAGCAACGGCTTGAACTTCTACTCCATTTGGGTCCACTATCCTGAAGGACTCGCCACTTTTGCTCGACCGTTTGCGCACATACTTCCGAAACTGAGCCGGCCTGTCAGACGCGCTTTTTTCTAAAAATGAAATATATAGACTGTGATCCCGTTTATAAAGGCGTTTACAAAGAGTTCGAATTCTTCCTTCAAATGAGTTGATGGAGAAGATTTGTACTTCCTGTGTGCACAATCTTTATGTTTCAGTGCACTTATAAGTTCTGATGAGAGCCAGGAGGGATATTTACAATGATTAGGTGTATACTGGGGAATGAACTTGCGCATACTGGTCAAGATAAGTTCCGTAAACTGATCGACTTGAGCATCAACATTTGGTTTGTCAGTTACCAGTGACCAATCTGTGGCGGACAAGTCATGGTACAAGCCAACGTAGTCACCTCGCTTGAAGGCAAATCTGGGCGTTTTGTCGATTTTTCTGGGGAAGCTTGGTTTTTCTGGTGAAATACAGAGTGTTAGTTTGAGTGGTGGGTGAAATTTGTCAGGACGAACAAGAGAGATGTGAGAGAGTGATACTTCGATAGGTTGATTATTAGAAATACACAGATCTAAGACGCTACCACAGGAATTAATAATAATAATAATAGTTGTTGGGGTTTTACGTCCCAGAACCACGATATGAATATGAGGTTTACTAATATTTACGAACAACAGATATTTACGAACAACGCAAGCTGATAACAACCATCAGTCGCACGGAAGTGAGCACACACAGCAAGGGCCATTTTGGCCCGTTATATCTCGTGAACAAAACAAATGAGCACATATGAAATTAAAACCGTGTGTTCACTGACATAAGCGCTCTTCGATAAAAAATTGTCGTCAATATTGAGACCGGAGTTTTTTTATTTTATTTTTTTAAAATGAACTTTTTGAAAAAACTCGCTTCTTTAACTATTTTTTTTTCTTTTTTCACGCTGCCCTTAGGAAAATGATCTTCCGTATAAATGTTGAAAAAGCTGTTTTCTATATTTGACAATGTTTTGAAGTTTCTGTTTGAAATAGAAAAGGCACCAAAGCACCTCAAACTTAGCACACTTTTTTGATTTCGGCCGTGTTTGCCATTTTTTCACATTTTCTTCCTTTTGAGGACGGCATAAAAAAGCATGGATGTAATTCACAGTAATGCGTATTAAAACCAGCAAAAGAATTTTTCGACACATAATTTATAGTTCGCGTCAAATTCGGCCGCGAAATCCAAAAACATTGCAGTGAGCAAAAACAGGAGGCCTGCGCCGCCACCTTCAAATATTTTTTTGGCGCGCTGGGAGCGTTTCCTGGAAATGAAATTTTCGGTTCCGTGCACTTTGAATGTGCCCACATAACATATAAAAAACCAGGCAAAACAAAAATATCGACCGGACAGGCATGTTCGACCTCTCGTGGAATCACCCTAAAGAGTACTACACTTTCTTGCACATATTCAGGTTTGCGTACATTGCCTATATTTTGCCTTGTTTGCTCCTAGTCGAAATAGTTTTTTTAGGGCGTAGTTATTATTAATATTATGATTACTGTTATAGCACTACCATTATTAATACTTTTCAACCACAAGTATTGTTTGAAAAAATAAGAATTTGTGGTATTAGACGAGTTGCACATTGTTTAAAAGCATTGTATTTGGATTTGCAGCATTTCTTGGAGGGCGCTCCGACACCTCCAAAGGAATACACCAATGCAAACGGTGTAACCATAAATTTTCTTTGAAAGAAAATGTGGCTGATTTTAACGTTAAGCTACCTCACATTGTTTCCTTTTCCATTGGTCATTAACTCTTTAAGATCGATCGAAGTTTTCTGAGTCATGTACACAGCACCTACTTGTAACGCGATTCAACAAATGGCGCAAAAATGAGTCGTCGCTTAATGACCACTTATGCGCGAATACATAAAATATAAGAGAATAAACTACTTATTTTTCATACGGCATATTGTGGGCCATTTGTTCTTCTGTATTCCTCAGACATTTTTGGTGTGTCATAAAATTACTTGCTCGTTGCGCGACGTCACAAATCAATGAAATTTCATGGCGTTGAAATGATGTGTGCAAAGTGAAGAGCGCATTCATATGCTGAACATTAACTAAACATTTTATGGAATAGCCGGACAGTGTCTCCTTCTGAACGTAATTCAAGAAGCTTACCCGCCGATCGCATTGGCAGCGGGTACTTCTAGCAGCTGGCGAGATAGATTCATATGCGTATAATAAATGTTGATGCATCTCTGTATGCCAGCTGGACTCGGCCGAAGAGAGGCCACACTGCTTTATCGCTTATGGCTAGGGGTGGCATTTACGAAATCCTGTTCATTTCGGATTGGAATGGCCGACAACGCTCTTTGCGATGCCTGTCGTTGCGAGGAGGCGCTACACCACGTCCTGTGCGACTGTCCGGTATATAATGTTCATAGACAGTCACTGGCATCCGTTCTAGCGCACCTTGACAGTAGACAAATGTCTGTTGAAACAATTCTTGCATGTCGTCAACAGAAGACAACGCAGCTGAAGGCGACGAAGGAACTGCTGAGGTTTTTAAGAGAGACGAACTTGGACAAGCGGCTGTGACAGAGATATGTCGCGTACCACGCAAGTGACCGACTGTGACTGACTGCGTGTCTGCTGTGTCGTGTGCTATCTTTCTCCCTCTCTTTCCTCTCTATCTTTAAGTCTCCCCCACCTTGTTCACATGTGCAGGGTTGCAAACCGGGTTTACTAAACTGGTTATAACCTCCCTGCCTTTCCTTCTCTAATATTTCTTCTGTCTCTTTGCTGTTGTATTAAAACGATGTTCAGCTGCTTGTGCGCATATACAACTCTTTGAACTCATCCTTGCTGAAAATGAGGGAGAGAAAAATAAGCGACGCTTAGCGTGCTTATTTATAGACCGTGTTTTATTTTGTTCTGTAAAAGTCAGTTCAAGATGACCAACTAGCGCGGCTGTTAATTCAGTCTCCTTAGTCCAGAAAAACGTGGACCTTTACCATCTCCCTGGTCCGGTAGATCAAGTTGCGGGGCAAGATTGCAAGCTGGGCTTGCAAGCTTGCAAGCTGGGCAAGCTGGCTGGAAAGCAATGTTGTAGGCGTTACCGGAAAAAAAAAAGTAACTTTACTCGTTACGCTAACAAAAAAAAAAGAACGCGTTACCGCCCTACGTTACCTCTTAAAAAAGGTAACGCGTTACCGTAACAGTTACCCTAAATAAGTAACGGACGTTGCTTCTGCCGTTCCTCTATGGTCGGAAATTTTATTCACCGCATTTCCACTGTAGGAATTCCAAATACCAGTTTTACAAAGCTGATATTATTAATTCACACAAAACTTCTATGACAAACGACAATTTTTGCGCAAAGTACCGATTTAACGAGAATAGGTTGCCCAAGTGTGCCGTACCATGGCAGCAGTAGCGTAGCCAGACATTTTTGGGGGGCGGGGGGGGGGGCGTTGAGCCATACTTTATATATGGCTGTGCGTGCGTTTCTATGCGTGCGTGTACATATACACATGGAAAATTGAAAGATTTCGGGGGGGGGGGGGGGAGGCAGAATAGGGTTGAACCCCCCCGCCCCCCAGCAACGCGAGTGCTAGTGGAGTGACCTAAAGTAGCCTGTGCAGTTACATGTGATGACTGCTAACTCTGTGGCGCATGGTAAATCCATTTTCTCAGTGTGACGTTAAACACAAAATTAGATTTTATCATCAGCGCTCTCCTTAAAGGCCAACTCCGGCGATTTTTCGGCCATGTCAAAGTAATGGTGCTTTTATGTTGCTGAGACGCTCCTGTTACGGGCCCAATAGCAGAAATACTCGGCAAATTGGAGAATAATTTTAAATAAGCAAAAAAGCGCGACACCGATACCGAAACCCAACCGAGTGTACTGTCTACGTATGACGAAGACGTTGTTACGAACGAACCGGAAGTCGTGCAAGGCATGCCGGTCACGCCGGCGCGGAGTATGAAAACTGTCACAGCCGGGACGACCTGCGAAGCGCTGGCCAAACCAACGCTGTCTGTCGCCTTGTGCACAACATACGCTCGCTGTAGCGGCCGAAGCGCCGAAGTTAGCGGTGCCCTCGGCTGCGTCACTTCCGCCGCCTTTCCAATACTGACGTCACAGACGCAATGTTGCCAATAATTGTGGGAAGCTAGGAGGGCGTTTGCAGAAAATCTTTAAAATTCATTTGCAAACAATCTGCGCATGTCTCAAGCCTGTAATTAGGCATAAATGACGGAAACGTGCAAAGGAACGTACCCAACGAATTTCACTGAGATCCATCGACCTCGAAAAATCGCCGGAGTTGGCCTTTAAAGAAAACACCACAACTCTCAACAAATTTACAGTATTTCTGACGGTGCGCTTCTACTAACAAGACAGATGATTAAAATAGTCATAGAGAAATGCTTAAACGGCTTTGTTTCGGGGAAAAAGATTTGCACAAATGCATTTTTCCCCTTTAAAAATCTGCATATTTGCCTGAAAAATTGCGAAGGTTTATGTGAAGGTGTTCAAGATCAGCCTCCATCGCTGAAAAATTGGGTAACTCTAGAAACGTGTACCCGCAGTTGCAGATAGGAAAAAGCAAATTTCATTTTGAAAACAGTATTGATAACCATCGCTAGATTATTGCAAGGAGAATTTTCTAATTACAGCATCTTGTAGAAATAAAGCAACAGCTGCATTTCAAAGCTGTCATCGGATAGATAGCCTCGCTTCTTAATGAATACGTCCGCACCTACATTAAATAGGTACTCGAAGGAGGCATTGGATGGTAGTCTTAACGCCTGATGAATGAAAAAGCGCGAAAAAAGATGGTTGATCCCTCCGTCATAGGAATCGGCATAACACGAAAGTGAAACGTTTCGTCGCAGAAGTAGTTTATTATTTATAGTGCATTAGTATATTAGACCTTGCACGATGTCTACTGTTGTTTGGCAGATATCGCACAGCCTGATGTGGACGCATCGCACTCACGTTGACGCCTAGTGGCACATCTCCGTACCGACGACTAACGCCCATGATCATGATTTAACCCTTGCGTTAGCTGAAGTTCTTAACATATACGTGGACACCGCATATGGGGGGGGGGGGGAATCCCGCGCAAATAAGGCATCGACAAGCACATAATAAACACTGATACTCGATATGCAGTCCTTCAAAGCGTCGTGAAATGCGGAGAAGCGCTACGCGCGTCGTGTCTTCCCTCTAGCCTGGCCATTACTTCTAACAGGGCGAGCGGAGAACGCGGTGCGACAGCCAGGCGAGTGTCGGAGAGCTATTTTTCGATAGGGATGGATGCTATGAGCGAGGTATGGGCTAAAGCCGCCACCTCACGGTGTGTAAAAGGGTTGAGGAAATTAAACTTGTATTGGAAACGCGCCGAATTTGACGGTCGTAGCAACGGCGCGTTTTTTTTCTCGAGCGTAGTGGCAGAGATGTCACCACCCCGTTATGAAGAGGATGCTCATAGCACGCATGCATGCATGCATGCATGCATGCATGCATCCATCCATCCATCCATCCATCCATCCATCCATCCATCCATCCATCCATCCATCCATCCATCCATCCATCCATCCGTCCGTCCGTCCGTCCGTCCGTCCATCCGTCCACCCACCCACCCATCCATCCATCCATCCATCCATCCATCCATCCATCCATCCATCCATCCATCCATCCATCCATCCATCCATCCATCCATCCATCCATCCATCCATCCATCCATCCATCCATCCATCCATCCATCCATCCATCCATCCATCCATCCATCCATCCAAGAGCACTTTGAGAGGAAAGTGTGAAAGATAAAAGGCGCGTTCATGTAGCCTCCGTAATGTGTTTGGCGGTTGCTCGGTGGGCTAAACGACCGCCAGACATCGTCGCGGACCGAGAGGTCATGGGTTCGACTCCCGTCAACGGAACTTTTTATTATAGTTTTTTTTTCTTTGCCATCTGATGGCATTCATTTTTCTGACGTTCTTCCGTGACGAAAATACGTCATGAAAGTCTTGGTGGAACCCGGCATAAAACACTTTCGTGTTAAAAACGTAGGGCGAGACGAAGAAGACTGCACCACACACACACATGTGCTGTAGCCTTCTTCGTCTAGTCCTACGTTTTTTCACGCTATTTTCATTTATCATGAATTACCGACTCGCCGAACAGTATTCTTAACGCCTGGCTGGCCGGCATGAGTACGCCGCTGCGACAATAGAACGTCGGGGCAGGCTCTGCAATAGTGGCGCCTATGAGACGAAGGAATTTTGCGTAAAACGTCCGGGATAATTGAAAAAAAAAGGCGACGGGTAACGTGACATCTCACGTTACCGATAAATGTTAAAATGAGTACGTTACCCATTACAGTTCCTAAATAGTAACGAGTACGTTACTAAGTTACCGAAAAAAGTAACGCGTTACCGGTAACGCCGTTACTTGTAACGCATTACCGCAAACACTGCTAGAAAGTAGCTAGATGCTTCTTGTTTGAACGGCTATGCAGTACTAACCATGAAATTCTCTTTGCGACAGAACATGGCGTGATATTCAAGGGAACAATATTAAAAAAAGAAGAGGGTAATCTGTTCATCAACCTAGGTGCCGAGTATGATGAACGCATGTTTGCCTAATTTCCTTTGTTTAGTTTGCTGGGGAAGCGTGATCAGTTTTTTCAGGTAATGAACTTCAATGTTGAATGAGAAGAAGCTTCGGTTGGCTTCCTAGGTCGCTGGACTGAATTATTCCGAAAGTGTTGAAAGCATCCATTATGCCTTGTGCGAACACATGCACGCTTCTTTAGCGATAATTTTGGTGATACATCATGGTGACAGATTGCAGTTAAAGGGGAAATATAATGTGACTAAACCGTTACGATATACTTTGATATGGAACACACCGCGAGCCAACTCTTTTAGAGAATGCTTTAACAAAATAGGCTATCCATAACTGGCGCGTCCACTTTCTGCGTCTACAGGTATTTTAGACGTATTTGCATTACTTTTCACGTACACATAGACTATGGACAGTTGCCATCCTGGCTCTAATTATTTGAACGCGCTGCGTTTTTTTTTGTTCGTTCCAGCAAGAAGAGTTGCCTTCCTACGTGGAAGCCATGAGACGCCCGATCAACTCCGCATCACGAACAAACCCAGCTTACGTAATCGACATCACCTGACCGCCACCAGAAATAAACTGCCACATCATAAAATATGATCGTCAGCGCAATTCCGGCGGACCTTGGTACGAAACAGACCATAAGGAAGGATTACATCCCCTCATAGTAAATCATTGGTCACCGTTAACACCCCTTTATTTTTCATGGCGCTCCTTGTCCAAACATGGCGCTTGCGCCATTAAAACCCACAGAACAGCAGCGAAGGAAGGATGGCGGTGCTACTTAAGCAGCACTAACACTTCTTCCCGACTTTTGTCAACCAGAAAAGCGGCATGAAAGCCAAGCTTGAGATAACGAGGTTGTCAAGTGGACAGCGACCATAGCTCCTTGCAGTATTACCTAGAAGGAACAGTGGCACCACCGTCTATGCGGCTTTGCGTCAGGAAAACGATGGTATATGTGCCGGCGAGGCTTGTGTCGGCTACCATTGAGCGAGGCTTGGCTTAAAACGCAGATACAGCTGCACCAGTAAAGTTACTTAAAGGTTACTTAAAGGGACACTAAAGGCAAATATTAAGTCGACGTTCATTGTTGCAATAGCGTTGCAGAAACCTCGTAATGCTTGTTTCGTGCCAAGTAAATGCTTATTTGAAAGCTAAGCACGTTTTAGTGGTCCACTTCAGATCACCCGCCTCAGCGGACCTTCTGACGTAGCAGTTGACATTCCCAACCTTGCCAAGACGCAGGCATGGGCCCCTCCGAAACTGTATAGTTCACGGTAACGAAGCTTAGCTTGGCTAGCAGCAGCAGAAGTAGAGTATGTCGACAGGGCGAAAATAGCGAGAGCCAAGCACACGCAGCAGTACGCCATACCGGAACTACCACTGAGACGCTCAGCTCGGCGAAAACGGAACTTTTGAACCACTCGAGCCGTTCCCCATGGTAGCGCCAGGATGTTCTTTTTTCCATGAATCAAACAGAAACGAACAAGCAGCATTTTAATATGTCTTGTGATGCACGGAAGGTTCTTTTTTTTTATTGCAACTAGTTTGATTAGTAGTGGTTAATTGCACTCGGGACTCTTTGACGTCATCGGGATCATTTGCAAAATGTCCCACTCGTGGCGCACATCGTGTCCTACATTTACCTTAATTTCTCGATTACTAGAGCACTGCTGTTGATAACATTGACGTCGTAGACGTTCTCACACATTGACCTTTCACTCTGACCGATTCTTATTTGCCTTTAGTGTCCCTTTAAGAGAACATTCTTGAATGGATCCCATCGACCTATATTAGATCCTAAAATAAATATTTGCTCACTTGCAGCGCGTAATAAAACAGCGAAAAGGTGCAAATTGTATGCTATTCTCAATTTAATTTATATTCTGCCTTTGGCACATTTTCCTGCATGTTCTAAAATTTCCCGGACTCCTCGGCATGCTGTCCTTTCGTGCGGCTGTCACGTAAATACAGCCACACACAAATTACGCGACCTTGTGTCAATCTCGTGTGACTATCATACTTGCGTTCTTGTGCTCCTCCTGAATTTTTCTTCCCCTTTTTTTCTAAAGCACTAATTTTCACCAACCCTGGAAATGTAACTAAAGGAAACCATACTTCATTCACTTTTTTTTTCTAAAAATAACATAATAATTTCTGGGGTTTTACGTCCTAAAACCATGATATGACTATGAGAGACGCCGTAGTGGAGGGCTCCGGAAATTTAAATTGTGTCTTGTAACGTTGCCTGACATCGCACAATACACGGGGCTCTGGTATTTCACCTCCATCGAAATGCGACCACCACGGCCGGGATCGAACACGCGACCTTCGAGTCGGCAGCCAAGCACATAACCCCTGCTCCACCGCGGCGGACCGCACAATTTTTTTCTTTCTTGCAAACTAGCACTTTTCAGTGCGCATAATGGTTTGTTTCAGAAACGCTCAAGAGGAGACAGACTGCGCGTACTAATTTGCTTGTGAATGAGAAGCAAACAAAGCAGTCCAAGAATTCAGTATTGTGAACTATCATTCTTTACTCTCGAGTAGTTATTAGAAAATCAATTTCACGTTTGAATACCTTCTGTCAATTGCTCTAACTTCTCGATTTTATAGAGAACAAATACATGCTAATACCGCCTAAGAAGTCATAGTAAATGTCGGTCAAATGAATACCGGGTGTGGTGCATTGTTTTGCGACAGACCTATACATATAATTTTATATCATTATGACAAAACATAATGCGGGGTGCGGAGGTCTGGTTGCATTTGTGGTGTCATCTGGTTGCACACTTGTTTTGTAAAGCTGGAGGCAGTCGCGTTGCTACACAGTTCCACATGGAGGATTTCTTCTAGCACGTTTGCACTCCGAGATATCCCGCTGCCAAGTTTATTTGCGGTTTCCATGAATACGTATGCAAGACAGTGAGCACTGGTGCAAAGCTCATCCCCAGTATGCTGCGGCAGTTGCGTGCGGCACTTATCTGACAACTGGTCGAAGGCATAGGCAAAGATGATAAGGGTTACCCTTTTACTACCGGCTGAAGATAGCAATGACTGCTGATCACATCAGGAAGGAACACTGCGCCTATCCTTACCGCCTTGCATGCATAATCATGTAAACCACAATTAAACTTTGCAGCGGGATATCTCGGAGCCCAGACATGCTAGACGAGTTCTTCCAAGTGGGACTACATAGAAACGCGACTGTTTCCGAATTTTCACTGCAAACATGCCCGCTTGCGGCAGTCACTGAAAAGTACGTTATTCAATTTCAGTTAGTTGGGTGACTGACAGCGATAAATATTGCCTCATCTTGTGTCCCCCCGAATACGTAAATAATCTGCAAAGGTGGTGCCCGCGTGCTTCCCAGTGCTGAATTGTAACAAAACCATAAAGCTTATGCTCGAACGCCCGGTATATATATATATATATATATATATATATATATATATACGAAGAAATGAAATGAAGAAGCACACTTACGAAAATCGCATATTTTAACTGGTGAACGTTTCGGCCGAGGCACGGCCTTCGTCGTCATATATATATATATATATATATATATATATATATATATATATATATATATATATATATATATATATATATATATATATATATATATATATATATATATATATATAGCTTTTCCAATGGGCCTAACGTACTTGGGAAGAGAAGAGACAACTAAGCGGTTATCTTAATTTTACTTGCTAACGGTTTCGACCGGTGGACCGGTCTTCGTCAGGGCTTATGAGCAAATTATGAGTATTTGCTCATAAGCCCTGACGAAGACCGGTCCACCGGTCGAAACCGTTGGCACATAAATTTAAGATAACCGCTTTGTTGTGTCTCTTCTACATATATATATATATATATATATATATATATATATATATATATATATATATATATATATATATGAAGGAAAGAAGTGTTAATTTCAAGGGCTCGTTTTCTTTGTTATACACATTATATTACACAAGATTACATTATATTACACAAGATAGCTTGCCGCGGGCAGGGACCGCGGCAAGTTATCTTTTCGTCCACTTTTCTTTCTTCACATTTACCTTACATTTACTACTAAAAACATCCCCTATACTTTCCTTGGCATTATTGTCTGTTAGTTCTCATTAATATTGTGTATAACAAAGAAAACGAGCCCTTGAAATTAACACTTCTTTCCTTCATTCATAGCGAGGGTCTCGTTCTGGCAGACTTGATGCTTTCAGGTGGTATGCGAGGGATTATTGGTCAGCTGCCAGCTCGTAATAAGTTCACGTGCTACGTGATGCCAACAGGCAGAAATAGAGTGTTCCACACTCGCCGTTATGGCTACTGGCGGCGCTGACTGACGCTCCCACGTTTAAATGTACATATATACCCTATAAAGTGGACGGGGGGATGGCCGCCGCGGTAGCTCAGATTCGAAGGTCGCAGGTTCGGTCCCTGCCCACGGCAAGCTATCTCTTCGTCCACTTTTCTTTCTTCACATTTACCTTACATTTACCAGTAAAAACGTCCCCCATACTCTCCTTGGCGTTATTGTCTGGTAGTACTCATTAATATTGTATTCTTGTATATATATATATATATATATATATATATATATATATAATATAATATATATATATATATATATATATATATATATATATATATATATATATATATATATATATATATATATATTATATATGTATATGTATGGTACGTACATTATGGAGGGTCTGTCTTCGGTTGCCGTAAAATAATTAGGAAAAAGGTATACGCTTCTAAAAAACTGCTTATTTGTCGACGTTTCGATCGGAGACCGATCTTCATCAGGATGAAATTTACCAGGCTTCGATGCGCTTTATATCATCGTACTCCGAGCCGAGAGAAAAAGGTTGAGAAAAAGTACATACAGAAAAAAGGAAAAGAAAAAAAAAGAGAGGAGAGAGAGAGGTAAGAAACCTGCCGAAATAGGTCGCGAATACGCTTGTGCACATACTTTGACTGACATAAGAATAACACGTGTTTCTTGAAAAAAAAATCGTCAACACCCCACATGCACATATTTTGGCCTACGAAACACACGTGTTTCCTGAATGGATAAGCGCTTAAAGGCAGTCAACTCAAAAAGCTTAGTAAAAGTCCGGGAAGAGTGTACAAAGGCACATTCACTAAAAAACAGGTGGTCACGATCTCCGGTTTGTGGCTCCAGTTAATGCTTATGAAGAAAATGGAGAATACCTTAAGATTGGAATGCGTGTGAGCATGCTGTATGTCCGACAGCGTGCTCCTGAAGCGACGTCCGAGAAAGTAATAAAATAAACTATAATAAAAGGGAAAAAATAATAAAAAATATAATAAAAAATAGAGAGATCTTCAGTAAAGATTATCATTAACTTGAATCTTCCAGAGCACGAATTGAAGACATTATGCTCGGATTGATGTTTAGTCCAGCCTTCAATGTATTAAATTTATAAATCATAGATGATTCGCGCTGTTCACGCTCCCTTGTACTGGAGAAACCATTTGCAGGAGTGTAACCTTGATGGAATCTAATGGATGGTTTTCGGAATTTATATGCTGAGACAGAGGAAGATGCGGAAGCGAATTAACATGGGAACGATGGTTATTGAAGCGGGTGCGGAAGGCCGTGTCTGTCTGACCTATGTATTGAATACTGCATACTCCGCACTCGAGAAGGTATACTACATTAGAGCTGTCACAGTTAAGGTTTGAGTGAAGAGAGTATTTGAAATTGGAATGCGCGCTTTCAACAAATTTGGTTGTCTGTATGTGTTTGCACACCTTGCAACGAGCCTTGCCGCATGGCTGGCATCCAATTACAGGTGCCTTATCGGTTTTCGAACGTACAAGATAATCCTAATGTTTTTGGGGTGTCTATAAACGACTCGCGGAGGGGAAGGGAAAATTCTTGATAGTCGTTTACTCTGCTGTAAGATGTTATAGTGTCTCTTTAGAATTTTGTTTACGTTAGGGGGGTTGCTTCCAAATGTTAGAGGCAAGTTTTTCCGTCCCTCTTGTTTTAATTCTTTCTGCTGATAAAGTAGTTGTTGGCGATCTAGGTTTGCCCCTTTACGTATGGCGTCGTTGACTATAGAAGGAGGATAGTGTTGCTTCGCAAGTGCGTTGCGCAAGTTATTTGCGTTGGCCTCAAAGTCCTCGGGGCGGGAGCAAATTCTCCTGAATCGGTGGGCCTGGCAGTACGGGATGCTCGTCTTGCAGTGACGAGGGTGCCAACTATCGAAGTCGAGGTAGTGCTGCCTGTCTGTAGGCTTTTTGTAAACGGTACTAGTCAAGGACCCGTCTTTTACTTTTACGTGGACGTCGAGGAAATTGATTTCAGTTCTTGAGTATGTGTGAGTGAAAGTTATGTCTGGATGAGCTTTGTTGAAGGATTCTATAAAATTAAGTTCTCTTGTGTATCCGTCCAAATGATAAAGATATCATCTAAGAAGCGTTTGTAAAGAAGGGGATTAATTTTCTGGGTTGACAAGAACTTAGTTTCAAGATCATTCATAAAGATATTAGCGTAGTTGGGTGCCATTCGAGTCCCCATAGCAGTGCCATTTATTTGTAGATAGTATTGGTTATGAAACTCAAAGCTATTGAGTTGAAGTACCAGCTTCGCAAGGGTTTCAGTTACTGTTGGACTTGGCGAGTCATCACATTTGTGCTCGCTATAGGACTCTACTAATGTTTTGATGCCGTCTTTATGGGGAATATTAGGGTAAAGGGAAGTTACATCAAGAGTTACAAGAAAGGCACCATCAGGGTTTTTCTATCGTTGATGATCCGTATCGAAGCCTGGTAAATTTCATCCTGATGAAGATCGGTCTCCGATCGAAACGTCGACAAATGAACAGTTTTTTCAAAGCGTATACCTTTTTCCTATATATATATATATATATATATATATATATATATATATATATATATATATATATATATATATATATATATATATATATAGGAAAAAGGTATACGCTTTGAAAAAACTGTTCATTTGTCGACGTTTCGATCGGAGACCGATCTTCATCAGGATGAAATTTACCAGGCTTCGATACGGATCATCAACGATAGAAAAACCCTGATGGTGCCTTTCTTGTAACTCTTGATGTAACTTCCCTTTACACTAATATTCCCCATAAAGACAGCATCAAACAAAGTAACAAAGTAAGGCCCATTAGCTGTTTTCTGATATTGTGTATGTGTGTTCTTTTTTCATGCGTGTAAATAAGCTCGCTCAGAACAGAGTAAACTGGAGACTAAGGTGAGAGGCCATTGTCCTGAGGTGTACGTGACATAGGCTGACGATAAGGACATGACGTAAAACAACATTCTCTAACTAGCAATCTTACGTAGGGTCAGGGGCGTAGCGAGAACCTTTTTTCGGGGGGGGGGGTCACCAGACTTTATGTATGTGTGCGTGTATATATATACTCAAGCAAAATTGAAAATTTTCGGGGAGGGGGGTTCAACCCTCCAACCCCCCCCCCCTTGGCTACGCCCCTGCGTAGGGTTCACGGAACCTGTTTCCTCCCCGAAACTGAAAACTGCCAACCCGCCTAAGAGACGCTTTAAGCATTTGCTGTAAAAAGTAAAAAATAAATTGCGTCGGCCGGGAAATAAACCCGGGTCAACTGCTTGGAAGGCAGCTATGTTAACCACTATACCACCGACGCCCTTCGCTCCGAGCCGTATTCGGAGCAGTTTTCTTCCGCGTCAGAACATCCGCCCGGAAGAAAGCAGTCGGCGAGCGAGCCAGCCGCTTCCCAGGTCATCCAGCCAGCGTTAACCGGCTCCTGTGGCGTATGCGTCCAAGAGGCGGTCTTCATGAGCACGCGCCTTTGTACCTCCATTGTCCGATTGTTAATTACAATTTTAATATCGTATTATGGTGAAAGAGTCTGTTATGTGCTTAGTGCTATATATATATATATATATATATATATATATATATATATATATATATATATATATATATATATGTCTAGGAGATTTATATGCATTGTATTTCGTCGTTTCGGTGAGAAGGATTGTGTGCAGTATTTAAGTTTGAGTTTATTCAACCACGTGGCAAGTACATGAGAATACACTGTACACGTGGTTCGGTGCAAAGGGGAAAAAGCTGCATTTCACAGCTTGACTGGCCCCTTCAGCCAGAAAAAAATCAATAATACAAAGTTACAAAAATTGCAAAAAATTACAGGCAGCGGAAAGCGATAACACAAAAAGAACACGCATGTGGCCCATGAGAGCAAATAATAGAATAACAACTCTGAAATACATACGAAAATATTCATAACAAAGCAATGTATGAACCAACGAAACTAAATAACCATTACAGAAATCACCGCGTTAAGTTACGTGATTTTAGTCAAGTGAGTATTGTTACATTATGTTAGGCGATTTTTAGACCTCTTACTTATATTTATGTGATCTAACGTGATTTTTAGTCCCCTGACTAGCTGTAACGTGATGCCACGTGATTTTAGTCCCGTATTAAGTTCTTACGTGATGTTACGTGATTTTAGTACCGTAACAGACTCGCCCATCATAGTTATTGCATTGCACGTCCGACAAATGGGCTTACGTGTTGTTGGAGGGAAGCAGAACTTGAAGAGCACGAAGCGAGCGCGCACCGGTTCATGATGATAATAACTCCAGTTTGCACTACCCGGCGCAAAGAAAAGCTTAAAGAGCTGCGTTCTTAAAAGGGAAGGGGCTCTCAAAAGTCACACGTGTTCATCTGCTATTTCCTAGTAGAATCAGCGCAATTCCACATATAAGCCTACAGAGCGTCACATGCTTTGCGTTACACAGATTTAATGCCGGGGAGTGTTAGTTTTTCAAACGCCCGCATCTCCTAGCGTGGGTGCCTTTTATTTGTGTTCTTTTTTTCCTGCTGCTGTTCTTCATAGTTTTCTCTTCATGTTGTACAACCATTACAGCCCCCTCCCCCACCCCCTTCCAACTGTTGTTAGTGCATAGTATCACTGTTATTGAGTCCCACCTCTTGCGGCGAGTGAGCATGTTTCTTTCCTTTGTGCGCAGGGGCCATGTGTTGCTTCTGTAATAGAACTCTGTCCTCGCACATCGGTCACAGCGAGCTTGTATAAATTCAGTGTCTGTACCTGTGCGCCGCACTCTTGAACAAGACCGATACCCGTCGAATGTTACGTGCGCCTGCACTTTATATTCAGGTATAAACATATCCGTATAGAGACTCTATCAATCTATATATATATATATATATAATAAAAATGAACAACGTTCTAAATTCATAGGCAATGACTAAGCACATAACAGATTCCATTACAATAATACGATATTAAAAGTGTATTGAACAATCGGACAACGCAGTCGCAAAGGCGCGCTTTAATGAAGAGCGCCGCTTGGATATACGCGTATATATGCCACAGGTGCCGGTTAACGGTCTTGTAAATGACCTGGGAAGGAGCAGGCGCGCTCGCCGGCCGCTTTCCTCCGGGCGGATCTTCTGACGCTGAGAAAAACTGCAATGAATACGGCTCGGATTGCAGGGCGTCGGTGGTATAGTGGTTAGCATAGCTGCCTTCTAAGCAGTTGACCGGGGTTCGATTCCCGGCCGACGAAATCTTTCTTTACTTTTTATTCGCTTATTTTCTTTTAATCGCGAATGTGTATAATTTTTTAAAATCGAGAATCGCGAAGCAGCAGGCGCGCTCGCCGGCCGCTTTCCTCCGGGCGGATCTTCTGACGCGGAGTAAAACTGCAATGAATACGGCTCGGATTGCAGGGCGTCGGTGGTATAGTGGTTAGCATAGCTGCCTTCCAAGCAGTTGACCCGGGTTCGATTCCCGGCCGACGCAATTTTTCTTTACTTTTTATTCGCTTATTTTCTTTTAATCGCGAATGTGTATAATTTTTTAAAATCGAGAATCGCGAAGCAGCAGGCGCGCTCGCCGGCCGCTTTCCTCCGGGCGGATCTTCTGACGCGGAGTAAAACTGCAATGAATACGGCTCGGATTGCAGGGCGTCGGTGGTATAGTGGTTAGCATAGCTGCCTTCCAAGCAGTTGACCCGGGTTCGATTCCCGGCCGACGCAATTTTTCTTTACCTTTTATTCGCTTATTTTCTTTTAATCGCGAATGTGTATAATTTTTTAAAATCGAGAATCGCGAAGCAGCAGGCGCGCACGCCGGCCGCTTTCCTCCGGGCGGATCTTCTGACGCGGAGAAAAACTGCAATGAATACGGCTCGGATTGCAGGGCGTCGGTGGTATAGTGGTTAGCATAGCTGCCTTCCAAGCAGTTGACCCGGGTTCGATTCCCGGCCGACGCAATCTTTCTTTACTTCTTATTCGCTTATTTTCTTTTAATCGCGAATGTGTATAATTTTTTAAAATCGAGAAACGCGAAGCAGCAGGCGCGCTCGCCGGCCGCTTTCCTCCGGGCGGATCTTCTGACGCGGAGAAAAACTGCAATGAATACGGCTCGGATTGCAGGGCGTCGGTGCTATAGTGGTTAGCATAGCTGCCTTCCAAGCAGTTGACCCGGGTTCGATTCCCGGCCGACGAAATCTTTCTTTACTTTTTATTCGCTTATTTTCTTTTAATCGCGAATGTGTATAATTTTTTAAAATCGCGAAGCAGCAGGCGCGCTCGCCGGCCACTTTCCTACGGGCGGATCTTCTGACGCGAAGTATAACTGTAATGAATACGGCTCGGATTGCTGGGCGTCGGTGGTATATTGGGGGATTTCACTTCCGGCCACTGCTGTGTACGGACGTGTTCATCATGCGCTCCGTAGGGGCGGATACAGCGTCCCAGCTGGGTCGCGGAAACAGGATTGTCGCCGAAGATGAACAGGATTACGAAGTCGTTCTGCCGCAGTTGCCTACAGGTGCGTGTGTTATGAATACTGTTTTTCTACACTGAGATATTAAGGCAAGGCCGTATCGTGTTGAAGACGTCCGTGACACTTTGGTTAGTCTGGGTATGTTGCCTGAGGTACTCGCCTTAGGCGCTTTCCAGATGAACCACGTCTGGGCCGTGACTTTCAGTACAGCGCAAGCCACGAAAAAGATGCTAGCACTTGGTGACGTAAAGATAAAGGAAAGACGCTGCCTTGTTATCGACCCGAACAAGCAGGATGGCCGGCTAAAGCTTTATTGGCTTCTGCATAATGTACCGGATGAAGATGTGCGGACCGCACTCGCAAATTATGGAAGAGTGACAGAAGTATCAAAGAAACGTTGGCGCGTCCAAGGTATCGCCGATAAAGGAACTTCGACCAGGACTGTCACCCTGCAATTAAAAGCGGGCTTGACAGTCGAAGACCTACCACACCAGCTCCGAGTGGGCGGTATAACAACGCTTTTGGTTGTGCCAGGACGGGCACCGCTTCGCTTATGATGTCGACGAACGGGACATATACGCCGGGACTGTCGCATACCCCGGTGTGGTCGGTGCAGACGCTATGGTCACGAAGACAGCGAGTGTGCCCAAACGTACGCCAGTGTGGCCGGGCCTGTGGCTGGCGACCATCTCACGGAGCACATAATGGACCAAGTTGATGCAGAAGAAGCAGCGGAAAGCAGAAATCGGGGTCCCGTATTCACGCCCCTTTTTAAGGGCCCGAAGGACGAAGGAAGCGAAGCGGCTCAGGCTGAACAAACGGGTCAACAGACCAACAGCGTGAGCTCTATTCCGCGGGACGAAAGCGACAACGAAAAGGAGCAAGGTATTGGGTCGTCGACTGGACAACATGAAGATATGGACGTCACAAGAGCGGGGACAAGCGCAAAGCGAACGCTTGAAGATGTCAGCAACGAGGACGCAGAACCAGAGAGGACAACAGGAGGTGAGCCGGCAACGAAAGCGGCAACGCTCAGGCGACCCAGCTTGAGGTTCAAGCCGAACATCGCTGCGGGCACACGTCCGCCGCCGAAGCCACCCTCGTAGCAACGGGGGAAGACAGTCAACGAAGGACCTAAATCCATAGGCCCTCAAGGACATTGAGAATATGGCTTCATTATTATGTGACGCGTGTGGAAAGTGCACGCCTTGTACGTGTCTATCCACAACTTCAACGGTGGAAGCCAGGGATGTGTCAATCGGCGAGGTAAGAACCATGCGGTCCGTATCTTGCCCGCGGCCTTCACAACCCATAACTACGTTGCGTATCGCAACTTTAAATGTGCGCGGACTTCGATCTAAACGAAAGCAATATCAGGTTAGTCGTCTTTTCCTAGAGGACGACCTCGATATCATAGCGGTACAGGAAACGAAGGTCGAAAGTCAAAAACAAACGGACCGCATGGTCGAACCTTTTCGGTCCCGCTATAATGTTTGCATATGTCATTCTGTTGGCACCTCTGGAGGGTGTGCTCTCTTTCTGCGGAACTCTTTAGGATTGTTGAAGAGTATGTTCATGCTAGCGATGACGGCCGTCTCGTTTTGTGCGATTTTGACGGTTTTGGTAAAAAATGGCGCATCATTTGCGTATATGCACCGAATAGTATTACTGAGCGGTTATCCTTCTTTGCAAGTGTCGAACGGTCTCTAAAATCTGAAAGAAACGTGATAATTCTGGGGGATTTTAATTGCGTGTGCTTCAGAGAAGATAGAAGCAAAAGACTATCCGTTCGTGATCAAAGTGCTTTGTTGCTGTCAGCGCTTATGCAAGAGGGGGGTTTTGAAGATGTAGGAAACGTATTGCAAATTGGAAGTGGCGCTAGGTTTACGCATTTCCAGCGCGATTGCCATTCCCATTTAGATCGAGCATACGTATCAGATGTACTCGTGCCGCTATGCAACAGTTACGAGCACAAACCAGTAGCTTTCAGTGATCACAGTGCCGTAATGTTTTCTCTGGGAGTGAAGAAGAAAAGATGAACCTTTTCTTGGAAACTGTGGAAACGGAACAATAAATTACTTAGTGATGAAGTCTTTGTGGATAAGGTAAAAATACTTATTGAGAAAGTGCGCTCGTCTGAGTCGGGGCGAATGGTCGCTGCATGGGAACAGTTCAAGGAAGAAGTTAAAATTGCTGCAATTGAAAGGTCTTCCATGTTACGCTACAATGAAAAAAGAAAGCAAAAAGAACTACAAGGTCAGCTAGAATTCTTGTTGTCAGTCGAAAGCACGCGACCAGGCACTTTAACTAAAGAGATAAGAGAGATCAAGAACCAGCTCGAGATAATGGACACTGAAAAATACAGAGGAGCAGTCATACGCGCACGCGCAGAACACCTTTGGCTGGGGGAAACACCGACGAAACGCTCGCTGAGCGAAGAAAAGCGCTACGCCTCGCGTAAAGAAATAAAACAGATTAAATACGGAGGAGTGACTACCACGGACAAACAGATGATAGAAAGCGCGTTTTTGGATTATTATAAAGGACTTCTTGGGTGCAGCGGTAACAGAGAAGCAGCCTTGGACAGCGAGTTTTTGTTAATAATGCCGACACTAAATAAGGAAACCACCGCACGCCTGGAAGAGCCAATATCAGTTGGGGAAATTGAAAGGGCCATTAATGACTTAAGTGAAGGGAAAACGCCCGGCCCGGATGGACTAGGCACAGCTTTTTACAAAGCATTCAAAGAAGAGCTGTCGGAGCTCCTGTTACGCCTCGTAGCGGAGGCTTACGAGGTAATGGAAATGCCACCGTCCTTTCGAAGGTCACATATTGTACTCATACACAAAAGTGAAGATCCAGTGAAGCTCTTGTCAGTGAGTGCTTATCGTCCCATAAGCCTCACTAACACTGATTATAAGGTTTTTATGAAGGTACTTGCCAAGAGACTGCAAAGCGTAATACGGTTAATCGTAGGACCGCACCAAACATGCGGAATTAAGGGCCGAAAAATAGGAACCAATATCCACACTGCGAGGAGCATCCTTGAGTGTTGCGATGCATGGTACAGCCAAGTAGCAATTTTGCAACTAGACCTGGAAAAGGCTTTTGACCGTGTTATGCATGATGTCCTTTTTTCAATATTGAAACATGTAAATCTAGGAGATGTTATTTTAGAAGGGGTGAAGATGTCGTATAGGAATTGTTTTGCTAGCATCGTAATTAACAAGGAAGTCACTGCAAACTTTCAAATTGCAAGGAGTGCCCATCAGGGTTGCCCAATTTCCCCCTTGTTATTTGCCATCTACTTGGAGCCCGTTTGTTTGAGCATAATCAATAGCGACAAGATACATGGTTTTAGGTTAATGACGGCTGAGGTCAAAGTACTGTCCTACGCAGATGACATCGCTGTTTTTTGTAAAGACAGAGGGAGCATTAGTGAAGCAGTCAGTGTAGCAGACAAGTACTGCAAGTGGTCAGGCAGTGCCTTAAACTGGGATAAGAGTGCACGTTTTTGGCATGGTACCTGGGACGAAAAGCCTGGATTTTTCGAAAAGGTTAAGTGGAGCTCCGTGCCGACGAAGTACCTCGGTGTGCCACTGCAGAAATATAATGATCCCAGTGAATACTGGAACGACGAGACAGAAAAATTAAGGGAGAAAGCGAACAAGTGGGGAGGAAAAAACCTATCAATATTCGCGAGGTGAAAAGTTTGCAACTTATTCTTAGCAGCCAAAATTTGGTATGTACTTCAGGTGCTGTGCATGAACCGCTCAAATGTACAGAAGATACACAGAGTTTTCGCCACTTTTATTTGGGCCTCCAAGCGGGAACGCACGAGCCATACAAATCTTTTCTGGTCCGTGAAAGCGGGTGGGTTGGGATTAGCGCACTTATTTCTAAGGCAGATTGTTTCCAGGTTTATGTTTCTGCGAGATCAGAGCCATCCCTTCTTACGTACTATGCTACAAGTTAGATTATGCTGTTATCTAACCGAATTTGTTGTATCCACTTGTTGTGCTGGGCGTAGCGGCATTCATGGTTATCTCAACGAAGCTGTTTCGGCATTTAACATACTAACAGTACGTTTTTCTTTACAGTACCTTGGTGTGGTGACAAAAAGACAATTATATAAAGACCTTATCGATGTAATGCTGCCTGTGCCGATGTATCGTGCGATGTATGAAAAAGGCCAGGGAAAAGACGTTCTTAAAAGGGTCAAAATAATGGTGGTACGACCATCATCAAAGAGCTTTTTTTTCAGCTGCACACTGGTACACTTCCCGTAAAACCATGGCTGCAGGAAAGGGGCTTATTTGTTCCGTGGTCTGTTAATTGTCTCCTATGCCGCAAACCAGAGAGTGTCGATCACATTTTTTTGGACTGTTTGGATGCTACGTTTCATTGGGACATCCTACAACGAATTTTAAAAAAAGACTTACCTTTGACACCCTATGGAATCCGTTTCCTACCGGTTCACAGTGACAGTGGCATACCGTAGGACATGTTTATGCTGTTAAGTATGCACGCAATTTGGAAATCATGCATAGCATTTCGGCATGTTGACGCGAATGCCCGTTCTGTCAGAGAATACTTCATTGAAAGTATAGCTTACATAAGAGATGCATACAATGCACGAGAAGAACAGCCGGAATGGCTCCCTGTATTGAATGAACTTGTAGCACTAAAGCGCTTTTAAATAATTTATGCCAAACAAAGTGTGATTGGCGGTTTTAATGCATTGGTAAATACTTCTTGTCAAACTACACCTGTTTTTTTTGTGTGTGTGTACACGATGTACCTCGTTCTGAATAAAGAAAAAAAATTGTGCTTAAAAAAAAAGGCGTCGGTGGTATAGGGATTAGCATAGCTGCCTTCCAAGCAGTTGACCCGGGTTCGATTCCCGGCCGACGCAAGCTTTTTACTTGTTCATTTTTTTAATCGCGAACGTTCATAACTTTTTCAAATCGCGAAGCAGGACACGCGCTCACCGGCTGCTTTCCTCCGGGCGGATGTGCTGGCGCAGAGAAAAAATAGCAGCGAATGCGTATGTGAGCGTGTGGTGTCGGTGGTATAGTGGTTAGCATAGCTGCCTTCCAAGCAGTTGAACCGGGTTCGATTCCCGGCCGACGCAAGCTTTTTATTTGTTTTTTTAATCGCTAACGTTTATAACTTTTTGCAATCGCGAAGCAGGAGGCGCGCTCACCGGCTGCTTTCCTCCGGGCGGATGTGCTGGCGCTGAGAGAAATAGCAGCGAATGCGGATGTGAGCGTGTGGCGCGGAATCGCTGAACAATGCTGTGTAATAAGCTCCAAATTCTGTCATGATTTCACTTGTATTAGTTACCAATGACCCTTGCGAATATAAATCTGGTATAAATTTGCTTTTTGCGTTGCGGTATTCATCGAGTAAGGCTTGACGTGTGGGTTCCTCTGAATGCAAGGTACGAGTATTGCGTGATCGAACACGGGCACCTTGGTGCATCTCTTTATTAAACAATTGGTATCCCGTTTTTTCTACTTTCGGGACTGCGATCATCCGCTGCTTCGAACATTTTTACAAGTGAATCTCGTCGATGTTTTACCAAGTTTAGTGGTATCTTCTAATTGTGCCTCGCCTCCCTATTTGCAAGGATTCATGCGTGAAGTTTATGAATCAGTGCGGTTTTTGACAGCAAGATTCTCTAACGACAATTTATTCTCTAGTTCACGAAAAGATCTATATAATGCCATATTAGATATGTTGTTTCCTGCACCTTTGTACCGCTCACTATATGCTGGATTGCCTGGACACGACGTGCTTGTGCGTGTGAAGAAAATGCCTATTTCACCAACATCCAAGACATTCTTCTACAAAGTGCATACACAGACGCTGCCTGTGAAGACCTGGTTAAGCAGCAAAGGCATCTTTGTATCTTCAGTTAACTGTCGCCTCTGTGAAGTTCCGGAAACTATAGAACATTGCTTCATCAGCTGTAAAGACGCCATACTCTTCTGGGACGTTCTACAAAGGGCTTTTAAAAAACAACTCGATTTAAATTCGTATAGCATACGTTATCTCATGCCACCCAAAAGCCATTCTATGCCTGTTGACATGCTATTACTGATGGGTATGCACAGTTTATGGAAAACTCGCATGTTAGACAGGCATGCGGAACCCATGGTATCATCGCGGTTGCATCTCATTCAAATGGCTCTTCAACTAAAAGACTTTTACGAACAATTAGAGTTTCAACCGGACTGGTATCCACTCTTCATGAAATGTATAGCTTTAATACCCTTTTAGGACTTCTGTGTAACGCTTGTACGCTGGTAGAGGCCGCCTTAAGTAGTTTGTTCGCTATGTATGCTAATTACACATATTTGTAATAAATACCATGAAAGAAAAAAAAAGAAAGCGTCGGTGGTATAGTGGTTAGCATAGCTGCCTTCCAAGCAGTTGACGCGGGTTCGATTCGCGGCCGACGCAAGCTTTTATTTGTTTTTTTAATCGCCAACGTTTATAACTTTTTAAAATCGCGAAGCAGGAGGCGCGCTCGCCGGCTGCTTTCCTCCGGGCGGATGTGGTGGCGCAGAGAGAAATAGCAGCGAATGCGGAAGTGAGCGTGTGGTGTCGGTGGTATAGTGGTTAGCATAGCTGCCTTCCAAGCAGTTGACGCGGGTTCGATTCGCGGCCGACGCAAGCTTTTATTTGTTTTTTTAATCGCCAACGTTTATAACTTTTTAAAATCGCGAAGCAGGAGGCGCGCTCGCCGGCTGCTTTCCTCCGGGCGGATGTGCTGGCGCAGAGAGAAATAGCAGCGAATGCGGAAGTGAGCGTGTGGCGTCGGTGGTATAGTGGTTAGCATAGCTGCCTTCCAAGCAGTTGACCCGGGTTCGATTCCCGGCCGACGCAAGCTTTTTATTTGTTTTTTTAATCGCCAACGTTTATAACTTTTTTAAAATCGCGAAGCAGGAGGCGCGCTCGCCGGCTGCTTTCCTCCGGGCGGATGTGCTGGCGCAGAGAGAAATAGCAGCGAATGCGGAAGTGAGCGTGTGGCGTCGGTGGTATAGTGGTTAGCATAGCTGCCTTCCAAGCAGTTGACCCGGGTTCGATTCCCGGCCGACGCAATCTTTTTATTTGTTTTTTTAATCGCCAACGTTTATAACTTTTTTAAAATCGCGAAGCAGGAGGCTCGCTCGCCGGCTGCTTTCCTCCGGGCGGATGTGCTGGCGCAGAGAGAAATAGCAGCGAATGCGGAAGTGAGCGTGTGGCGTCGGTGGTATAGTGGTTAGCATAGCTGCCTTCCAAGCAGTTGACCCGGGTTCGATTCCCGGCCGACGCAAGCTTTTTATTTGTTTTTTTAATCGCCAACGTTTATAACTTTTTAAAATCGCGAAGCAGGAGGCTCGCTCGCCGGCTGCTTTCCTCCGGGCGGATGTGCTGGCGCAGAGAGAAATAGCAGCGAATGCGGAAGTGAGCGTGTGGCGTCGGTGGTATAGTGGTTAGCATAGCTGCCTTCCAAGTAGTTGACCCGGGTTCGATTCCCGGCCGACGCAAGCTTTTTATTTGTTTTTTTAATCGCCAACGTTTATAACTTTTTAAAATCGCGAAGCAGGAGGCTCGCTCGCCGGCTGCTTTCCTCCGGGCGGATGTGCTGGCGCAGAGAGAAATAGCAGCGAATGCGGAAGTGAGCGTGTGGCGTCGGTGGTATAGTGGTTAGCATAGCTGCCTTCCAAGCAGTTGACCCGGGTTCGATTCCCGGCCGACGCAAGCTTTTTATTTGTTTTTTTAATCGCCAACGTTTATAACTTTTTAAAATCGCGAAGCAGGAGGCGCGCTCGCCGGCTGCTTTCCTCCGGGCGGATGTGCTGGCGCAGAGAGAAATAGCAGCGAATGCGGAAGTGAGCGTGTGGCGTCGGTGGTATAGTGGTTAGCATAGCTGCCTTCCAAGCAGTTGACCCGGGTTCGATTCCCGGCCGATGCAAGCTTTTTATTTGTTTTTTTAATCGCCAACGTTTATAACTTTTTTAAAATCGCGAAGCAGGAGGCTCGCTCGCCGGCTGCTTTCCTCCGGGCGGATGTGCTGGCGCAGAGAGAAATAGCAGCGAATGCGGAAGTGAGCGTGTGGCGTCGGTGGTATAGTGGTTAGCATAGCTGCCTTCCAAGCAGTTGACCCGGGTTCGATTCCCGGCCGACGCAAGCTTTTTATTTGTTTTTTTAATCGCCAACGTTTATAACTTTTTAAAATCGCGAAGCAGGAGGCGCGCTCGCCGGCTGCTTTCCTCCGGGCGGATGTGCTGGCGCAGAGAGAAATAGCAGCGAATGCGGAAGTGAGCGTGTGGCGTCGGTGGTATAGTGGTTAGCATAGCTGCCTTCCAAGCAGTTGACCCGGGTTCGATTCCCGGCCGACGCAAGCTTTTTATTTGTTTGCATTTTTTTAATCGCGAACGTTTATAACTTTTTAAAATCGCGAAGCAGGACACGCGCTCACCGGCTGCTTTCCTCCGGGCGGATGTGCTGGCGCAGAGAAAAATAGCAGCGAATGCGTATGTGAGCGTGTGGCGTCGGTGGTATAGTGGTTAGCATAGCTGCCTTCCAAGCAGTTGACCCGGGTTTGATTCCTGGCCGACGCAAGCTTTTTGCTTGTTCATTTTTTAATCGCGAACGTTTATAGCTTTTAAAATCGCGAAGCAGGACACGCGCTCACCGGCTGCTTTCCTCCGGGCGGATGTGCTGGCGCAGAGAAAAATAGCAGCGAATGCGGATGTGAGCGTGTGGCGTCGGTGGTATAGTGGTTAGCATAGCTGCCTTCCAAGCAGTTGGAAGGCAGCTGTCGCGGCCAGTAGCGGGTGACGGAGACCCTGCCAACCGGTCATTGAGCGTTAGCGAAATGGCCGCACTCGCGAAGCGAGAGCGAAGCCACGATTAGTTTTCCGCGCCCGAAGGGCGCAGAGGGCCTTCACTGAGCAACAGGAAAATTTCTTCGCGCTCGTCAGTCTGGCAGCAGACTACTGCGACACCAAACAGAACCTTGCCGTGGGTTACGGACGTAACGATAGCGAGGACTACAGTTACATCTGGTCGTAACCCTAGCCACAGCCCCATCCGCGCGCGCACGAACTTCGTATTCGTAGACAAGTTTAAAACACGCCATCAACAAGCAGCTGGGTCTCTAAGGGATAAACAATCGCCCAGACGTAGAGAGATTTTCAAGGAGCAAGCGGACGAAAAGTCCCCAGATCTCAAGTTACCCGGATGGATTCTGTGAGAAACGAGACGCTCGTGGGTGTGTCTACACTCCAGAACGGCTCCGACAAAAAAGAAAAACAATCAGCTGTTCCTCCCGCGCATGGTCGGTCTTGACATGCGCTTCCCTGCGCCCCCAGCGGGCGCCTTAACCTGAAAACCAGGATGCAGCATAGTCAAGTGACAGGCGAACAGTAGATTCTTGTGCCTCACGTGGTCGCCCATCCACCCTGCTCTGCATGATGTGCTGTGTGCGGGTGCCTGTTCAATGCCGAGGAACGTTTACAGAAGGAACGCCGTTTCCTATGCCGTTGCTACGTAAACGTAACGAGTTACCGTTACAGTTCCGCCGATCCTCAATGAAACGCTGGCGTTCCTCCAAAAAGGAACTAGTTCCTGGCCTTGGAACGCCTTTCCGTACAACACTGTGTCAAAGTACCAGGTACATGTCAACGAGTGTCCTTATAAATACGATATACATGAGATAGTATAGCATGGCGACGTATATCAGCGATTACACAATTCATTGCGTGCAGTGCTCATGACAATACAGTTAGATCTCATGCGGAAAAAAGATCAAAAGAAAAAAGTACAGAAATCACTTCTTCGCGCACAAAGGATAAGTATGTACGAACACGATATTGACAATTACAATGCTAACATGACCATATCAAAGCGCCGCGTGACAGTGCAGCCAGATTGTACGTTCAGTTATTGCGAAGTTAATAACATGAATAGTCTAGGCTTTTTATTGGCGCGTGTGCACTGAAATACATTCTTGCATCCATAGCTATGGTAACAAGGGTGATTAATCAGCACCACTAACTATAAAACATGGATACATAAATACACACAATTACATTCTTTGCGGTCGAAATACAATCGCTTAAATCGATGAGCCTGACTATAAGCGATTGCGTTCGATTTAAGCTGTTGTGTTCCAACCGCGAAGACTTCGTGTCTAATTGCGTGCAACTTAAAAATGGACGAAAATGATAGGACGTTCTAAATTCATAGACATTAACTAAGCACATAACAGATTACATCACAACAATTCGATATTAAATATGTATTGAACAATCGTACAGTGCACTCGCAAGGGCACGCTTTAATGAAGACCGCCGCTTGCACGTATATGCCACAGGAGCCGGTTAACGCTGGATGAATTACCTGGGAAGCAGCAGGCACGCTCGCCGGCTTCTTTCTTCCGGGCGGATGTTCTGACGCGGAGGAAACCTGCTCCGAATACGTCTCGGAGCGCAGGGCGTCGGTGGTATAGTGGTTAGCATAGCTGCCTTCCAAGCAGTTGTCCCGGGTTCAATTCCCGGCCGACGCAATTTTTTATACTTTTTATTTATTTATTTATTTTTAAATACAGAATGGCTCACCGCGTGTATTAGGCTGATTGACAGATTTTCAATCTCTTGGAGCAAGGCGGTCACGTGAATCCGACGTAAGATTTCTTGATGAGAATGTCGTTTTGCGACATGTCATCGTCGTCGTCCTAAGCCTATGTTACGTCCACTGCACGAGGATGGCCTCTCACTTTAATCTCAAGTTTACTATGTACTGATCGAGATGATTTACATGCGTGAAATAAAAAGCACAACCATTCAAAATATCAGAAAAGACCTAACGGGTCTTCCTTTATTGAGAAATAAATTGAAAAGAGGGGTGTCACCGTTGTGTGGCGTTGGCTGCCTCCTCTTGCTTTATTAATGGCTTGTATTAAAACGTAAGGAATGTAATATTGAGGCTGATTCAACTCGAGGTCTCATGTGGTTTTCAATGGCGCGCCCAAGATCTTTGTAATGGGCAAATCGTCGTCCGGCACACTTTCAGGAAAAAGAAACAGTCCCCCGACTCTTTTTTTTTGTGAGTCCTGACTTGCCACGCATGCATCTAAACACACACACACACACACACACACACACACACACACACACACACACACACACACACACACACACACACAATTGACGGCGGGATTGACGGCGACGGTGCACAACGAGTACGAGGAGCGTGCTCTGCGAGAAGAGGCGAAGAGGGCGACCCACTAGAAGGCGCTCGAGAGGACGACCGATTACAGCGTTCCAATGCTTCTCTACAATATATATATATATATATATATATATATATATATATATATATATATATATATATATATATATATATGTATATATATATAGATATATATATATATATTGTACGGTGACGGCGACGGTGCACAACGACGACAGTCGTTGTGCACCGTCGCCGTCACTCCCGCCGTCAATAAACGCCTTTACAATATGTATATAGCTTACATTTCAATATATGCAATTTCCAAAGTGAAAAGTGGCAGGCGTCGGCATACCACAGCGTGAACATTTCGCAATAATTCCCCAATAAAGGAAGACCCGTTAGCTATTTTGTGATACTGCGTGTGTGTGTGCTATATTATATATATATATATATATATATATATATATATATATATATATATATATATATATATATATATATATATATATATATATATATATATATATATTATATATATATATATATATATATATATAACTTCTCGCATGCATTATAAAAAAGGTAAGTAGGTCAGTGCGTCCTAACAAAGTGCGGAATTTTTCAGCGAAGATGTCCAGCGTCCTGGCCACTTGCCACTTCTACAAAAACTACGGTAGGCACTGCGTATAACAGTACAGGAAACAATGTTCACTGTTATTATACACAACGAGGCATTATTTCGCAGCAGGTTCAGAGATTATTCAGTGAGCACGGCGACCTGTCTCACAGAGCAGTTCTGACATCAGCTGCTTTTGTCCTTTGCTGTACCGGTGAAACAACAGCTGTGGAGCTCACTATTGTTTAAAGCACGTAGTCGAGCGGATGGTTTCCACAAATTGCAATAGCTCTCGTGTTTTGCAATGCTCCTTTGTTTTTGTTTTTTGTTGTTTTTTTCTAACGTCAACCGTCCAGCTCTTTCGCATGCTGTTTAGTGCGAATAGAGTGCGAGTGTAGTCAATGTAATCGATATGAACATACCTTTAGGCTATGTTGAATCCGCACAGCTACTGTAGCTCACAACGGCAAGACACTGATGGAAGAGACGCGGCCACCTCATTGATGTATATCTATAGCGAATGTTGGACTGTTGCCCACGGGTGAAAGGGTTTTCAACGTGGGATTTCTATATTGTATGCTTTAAAATAAGTTAGAAGTAAAAGTGCAAAGTATGCTTAAGAAATGCACCGATGCGGAGGAAGCGCATACTTATAGATAGTAGGGCATTACGAAAATAGAGGCTTTGGAAATGCACGCCTTATTGGAAGAAATATTTCCTCCGAGAAGAAGCTTCATCAAAGCATTGTCGCGGTACAAATTATACGTAGGCCATTACGCGATTATATCTCTGATGACAACGACAGCAGTCACACCAAGCAAGCTTCAAGAAGTGGAAATCATTATTCTTTCATAGATGAATTTAATAAATGAAGTGACTGGCATCAACCGCATGAGGATCGACGTCCGTTGTGAACAGTTCTTGCGTCTGCAGTGGTTACCCGTCATGTATATAGGAGATGCCCTGGGACACAGATAGGAAGAACCTGGACATCGTCACTTAATGCATATGTAGTAGTAGTAGTAGTAGTAGTAGTAGTAGTAGTAGTAGTAGTATTTTTATTTTATTTCTTGGAGCACAAGAAAAAAGAACAAAAGCAAAAGGCGTTTGATGAGCCTGACAAAGGCCTCTGTGTACCTGAAGTTTGTCACAGATACACATTTCTTGCACGTACACACACACAAAAAAAAATGTTTTGACGCATCATGTAACCACATGAGCGCTAACAAAGTAGTAATACAAAGAGTCCTGTAAATGTATATCGCGGAAACAGGCCTCAGTTTATATATTTAACCGTGTATGCCGTATTAAAAAAAAAAATCAACGCAAGCCACACATGGCACGCTTAACATACTGCATATAAAGAAGTCTTACACAAATAAGAAAAAAAGACAAGAACGGAAAAGATTATGCTTCCTATAACCATGTGAGCAATAAAAAACTTGTATTTACTTCTTAGAAAAGAAACAATGACACACTTTCCATAAAGTACCAAAAATTCCTTACCACAAACTCGCTACAAGATCTGCGGAATATTGTTTAGTGGCAATAAGTTATTGCTTTCTTTTTTTCAACAAAAGAATGTCATCTTTCAAATTTAAAAGCTCTTCCATCCCGTGTCGCGTAAGTCGAGTTAACATAAAAGCGAAGAAGTTCTAGGAACGCAGACGGCCTTGTTTCGATTCTCACTGCAACCGAAGATTTTCGTTATTAATTTTATTTGTATCTTTGCCGATTTTTCGGTCACAGACAACGCTGATTTTTTCGCTTACAACCACCGACGCGGATACCGACACTGGCACTTCTGCGAATCGAGCTCTTTAACGCTATCGCCTTAACATATATAGGTTGACGAGGACTACGATGATCGATGACGTAAAAGGATATTTCTAAACTAGCAATTTTACGGTGGATTTACATGACCGCTTGCCTCCCCGAAATTGAAAATCTACTAACCACCTAATACATGCGGAAAGCGTTGGCTATTAGAAAAAGAACACAAACAAAAAACGCTTGCGTCGGCCGGGAATCGAACCCGGGTCAACTGCTTGGAAGGCAGCTATGCTAACCACTATACCACCGACGCCTTTTTTTTTTTTTTCTTTATTGCCTGTCTTTGGCCCACATAAACAATATACATATTTACAGATATTTACACAAAACAATCAAGAACATTGTTAAAAAACGACCGCTCAAATGTTGTGGCCGCACATGCGTTAAAATGTTTTCATCGTCGATAATAATTCGACGCGTGGCAACCACTTTGGAGTAAATTCCTGCAACTTTTGTTCCTCCACAAATTCCTTATGCTTTCTTTGAAGTACTGGGTAGGCGATCGTGCATCTACATCAACGTGACTGAATGCCATTCTGGATTTCCAGATGCTATGAAGAGCCATAAGCATTATCATGTCGAATGGGGTACCGTCGTCACTTTGTATTGGCAAATAGCGAATCCCATGTGCATCAAGGGGAAACTCTTTTTTGATTGTGCGCTGGAGCACATCCCAAAGAAAGACAGCATCCCAACAGTCCAGGAATACATGCTCAATTGTCTCCTCCTTTCTGCATATTATGCAATGCGTGCCCCAAGGAACATAAAACCCCTTTTCAGCCATCCATGATTTGACAGTCAGCGTACCGGTGTGTAATTTAAAAAAGAAATTCTTAACACCTGGCGGTATTAGCATCGCCTTGACGCGCTTTAGTACAGTGTGCCCATGGCCTACATTGTAAAGGGACCGATATAAAGGCACTGGTAGAAACACACCACATAGGTCCTTGTACAGTTTTTTACGCTTGACTTCACTCAAGTACTCAAGTGAAAACCGCGCTGACAAAAGCCTACAGGAAAGCACAACTTCGCGAAGAAAACCATAAACACCACAAGGCATGCTGCCGGTGGAGACAACCATGTTAGGCAAGTGTTGCCCCAGGCGCAGTTGACAGACAGTTCGCAGGAATGGGTTGCTAACGTCCCGAAAGAAATAAAACCGACTGACTACCTGTCTTAAAAACAAATGCGACAAGCCCAGTCCTCCATTTCGCACTCGAAGAAATAAATTGGTTCGACTTGATCTTTCCCAAGACGAAGCCCACACGAACACTGCGAACACACGGTGAAATCTTTGGATGTTTACCCTTGAACAATGTAAGACTTGTAGGGTATACCAAATTTTACTCATTAAGAAGATGTTGCAAATTGTGGCTTTAGAAAACATAGACCAATTCCAGCCATTCCACTTATTTACTCTGTCCCGCAGTTTATCCACTTCGCTCCTCCAGTGCGAATCGCTGTCTTTGTAGCACTCGAGGGGGGCACCCAAGTATTTCACCGGTGTCGTAACAAAACTCATGCTGGCAAAACTGTCTGGAGTTTCTGGCGAGTCACCGTGCCAAAAGCCCAGGCATTTGCCCCAGTTTACCGCGCTGCCGCTCGCAGCACAGAAGCTTTTAGCACATTTGACAGCTTGTGTTATGCTGTCTGAATCAGCGCAAAAAATGGCAATATCGTCCGCATAAGCCAACAGCCGGACTTCAACCTCATGCAGCTTAAACCCGCGAACACAGTCATTCTCTATGACATTCAAACAAAAAGACTCTATGTACAAACAGAACAATAGTGGTGAGAGAGGGCAACCTTGACGGACCGAACGCTTGACAGGGATGCGCTCCCCCACCGCCTTGTTAACGATTAGCCGCGTTGAGCAGTCTTGGTACGCCATGGCAACCCCCTCTCTAATTATTTTACCTAAATTCACATGTTCTAAAATGCACAGAAGAATTTCATGAGGCACCCTGTCGAAAGCCTTCTCCAGGTCGATTTGGAGCATTGCCACTCGTGCTCCAATAGCGTCGCAGCATTCGAGGATACTCCGTGCTGCGTGTATATTAGTGAAGATAGTTCGGCCTTTAATGCCGCACGTCTGGTGCGGCCCCACGAGCTCCGTAATGACTGTTTGCAACCTCTTAGCTAGGATTTTCATAAATATCTTATAATCTCCATTAGTGAGGCAGATTGGGCGGTAAGAAGTTACTCTGCGCAGGGCAACGGGGTCTTCCGATTTCGGTATAAGAACAGTGTGGGAAAAAGAAAAGGACGGGGGTAACACTTTCAGCTCGAATGCCTCATTGTATACGTCGGTTAGGACTGGTGATATTGCTAAATTGAAACATTTATAAAAGGCGGAAGTCAGACCATCAGGGCCAGGGGACTTCCCTGGATGCATACTTTCAATAGCACTTTTTACTTCCTCTTCTGAAATGGGTTCCTCCAATATTTCTTTCGTATTGTTGTCTAGCTTTGGCATCAGCGTTAAAAACTCTTTTTTAAAACGGTCGACGTCGACTGAGCAGGCGGCGAATAAACCATTGAAGTGCTCAAAGAAAGCGCACTCAATATCGTCTGCTGCATCGCTGACTTTACCATCGTGTTCAATTTCTGTTATCTGATTACGTCGCGCGTGCCACTTTTCTGAGCCCAACGCCCTTTTTGACGGTGCTTCTCCCATTATCAGTCTCTGGGCCCTTGCCCGCACCATAGCACCACGGTATCTTTCGATATCGAACTGTTCTATTTTGCGTTTCAATGCTCGAATATCGTCAATAAACATGCCGGGCATCCTACATTCTTCACTGATCAATTTTTCCAGGTTTCTGCGCATCTTCTTTTCTTCTGCTCCTTTTTCTCTGCTTATAGCACTCGAGCGCTCCAAAGCCTTCATTTTAACCGCCTGCTTGAAGTTCTCCCATTTTTCTCTGAACGTCTTCTTACCCACCACTTTCATTTCTTCAACTTCCGTCATTACTTCTGCCATAAACTTTTCATCGCTCAGCAGGTTCGAATTTAATTTCCATAGTTGCCACTCGATGCCCCTTTTCCTTTCTTTCGTGCTAGCTACTAGAAAGCTCACCAAGCAGTGATCACTAAATGAAACGGCGCTAACACGGCATTCCTTGCAAAATGGCACCAAATCAAGGCTCACGTACGCCCTATCTAGTCGGGCGTGGCTGGCTGCCTGAAAATGGGTGTACTGCTTAGTCCTCCCACCACCGAGACATTCAGCCACATCCTCCAAGCCATGGTCACTTATTATATCGCTTAGTACAACGGTACTTGCACCCTTGTACTGTCGAGCACTAGTTTTGTCATTGGCTGAAAGAACGCAGTTGAAGTCGCCAATAATGATAAGCAGCCGGTTACACTGGGTATACTGTTTTAGCTGTTCAAAAAATACGCGTCTTTCATCGGCAACAGTCGGTGCGTACAAACAAATTACACGCCATTCCAAAGACGAAAGCAAGAGATCACACACAATGAGCCGACCAGACGGACATGACGTTACGGCTTCTATTTTAGCACCCAGACTCTGTCGGACGAAGAGAACACAGCCGGAAGAAGTTCCTACGGCATGGCTAACTATAGCAGAGTACCGCGACAAGAATTGGCGCACCATGCCCCCAGCTTCCTCGTCGCCATCGACTTTAGTCTCCTGCACTGCCAGAATGTCAAGATCGAGGTCGCTTACTAGTCGGTACAGTTGACATTGCTTTCTCCTTGAGGCAAGGCCACGCACATTTAGAGTGGCCACACGGATTGAATTTTTTATTTGCATCATTTTAAGGCTGTGAAGAACCCAGGGGCATGGCGCTTACCTCACAGCTGCACTTCCTTCCTGAACGCCTTGCCCCAGTACAGTCCTCACGGTGGCAAAGGCGGCGTTTCCGCCGTCTTGCGCTCCGTTGGAATGTTCGGCCGTGGCCGAAGGAGAGCTCGCTGCGCGGGAGTCGTTTAGGCGGGTGGCTCGTCCGTCGCGGCCGCACTGGGCCCCTTCTCGTTTTTCTCTGCGTCGTGGGGACGCTTGCCCGTCGCACTGGCACTGTCGCTGTCCATCACAGTCATCGGTTCTGGTTCGGAGGAGGTGTCAGCGGTTCCGCTGGAAAAGGTGTCGCCGGTGCTGCTTGCATCAACCTTTTCACTCCTTCCTTCTACACCTTCGTGTGGAATCCCGCCTTCGGGCTTACGTGGTGCTTCACGCAGGCCCTCTTCTTGTGAGCTCGAAGACCCATCTTGGACAGCCGAGTTTGGGCACACTCCTGCTGTTTCCTCTGAGTCTGCCTCGTCCATGAGGTGCTCCAGTACGTCGTTTGCCTGGGCTAGTCCGGTAACGCTGGCGTACGTCCTTGCGCAATCCGCGTCTTCGTGGCCGAAGCGGCGACAACGATTGCAGCGTGGTACTCGGCAGTCTCGAGGTATGTGCCCAGTACCCTTGCACCGTAGGCACAACGGAGCACGGCCCGGAACAACAAGAGTCAACTCTCCGGCAATCTTGAGCTGGTGCGGAATGTCATCGACCTTGAAGTCGGAGTGCAACTTCAACCCCACAGACCGTGTCGTCGAGCCCTTTTCAGTGACGCCTTGCGCTCTCCACTTCTCCCGCGTCACCTCCAATACTTTCCCGTAGGGAGTCAAGACCACACGCACGTCTTCATCGGTCACGCCGTGCAGCAACCAATGTAGCTTCAAGCGAACCTCGCGGTTATTTGGGTCGATGAGCAAACATGGGCGATCCTTTACCTTCACGTCGACGGCGGAGAGCAATTTCCGAGCAGCGTCAGCACTCGTCATTCTCACGGCCCACACGTGGTTCATTTGATACGCCCCCAACGCCAAAACGTCGGGGAGCGCACCAAGCTTGGCCAGAGTGTCCCGGTAATCTTCGACGCGGTAGGGTCGGGCTCTTGGATCGCCATGCATAAAAACTGTGTTCGTAACGATGCGTCCGGAAGGCACATTGGGCAGAATCACCTGATAATCCTCAGAACTAGGAACAAAAACCCTGTTACCGCGGCCCACTCGGGCCGCTGAACCCGCTCCGTCAGAGCCAAACATCCCGCGACCGTTTCGCTCGAAAACCGGAAGTGGAATGATACCACCGACGCCACACGCTCACATCCGCATTCGCTGCTATTTTTCTCTGCGCCAGCACATCCGCCCGGAGGAAAGCAGCCGGTGAGCGCGTGTCCTGCTTCGCGATTTTAAAAAGTTATAAACGTTCGCGATTAAAAAAATGAACACGTAAAAAGCTTGCGTCGGCCGGGAATCGAACCCGGGTCAACTGCTTGGAAGGCAGCTATGCTAACTACTATACCAGCGACGCTTTTTTTTTATTTAAAACCTGTTCGTAGCGATACAGACATTGGACAGCACAGACACCATCGGCCCCAGCCGAAAAATCAACATGTGCAATCCGCGATTGTATCTTGTTGATGAATTATGTTAATAGTATTTCATTGTAGCCAATTGTTCAAAGGCAGGTAACCACTCTGGTGGTTCACTAAGAGATTTGTACACTTCTCGAATAAAGAGAACATTTTCTTTAAAGTATTCACTAGCAGGCCTTATATCTACATCTTCATTTCGCACAGCCATTCGTGTTTTCCACACGCTGTGCATACAAAGTAGCATCACCATGTCGTAGGGCACACCTCCTGTTTCTTCAAATGGTAAAAACCGGATACCGAATGGTGTTAGTGGGAACTCTTTTTTAAAAGTCCTTTGTAGAATATCCCAAAGGAAGACGGAGTCCCAGCAATTCAAGAAAATATGCTCAATGGTTTCAGGTTTTTTGCAAATGTAGCAGTTTACACCCCAAGGTAGAAATATTCCCTTCTCTTTTAGCCATGGCTTGACAGGAAGCGTGCCCGTGTGTAGCATAAAGAAAAACGTCTTTCTGGTAGCCCTCACTGGCATTCTTCTAACCCTTTTTAAAACATTCTTTTGATTTCCGAGTACATATATCGCCCGGTATCTTGGAACAGGACACATAACATGCACCAAATCTCTGTACAATCGCTTTTTTGTGACAGCGCTCAAATATTCTAACGAAAAGTGCGCTCTCAGGAACCGATAAGCACTTATTATCTCATACCAAAACCCTTTCACTGACACTTTTGGTGCTGGGCTTGACGTAACTAGAAAATCTGGCATTGCGTCACTCAGTTGCGTCTGGATGACACATCGCAAGAAACCATTACTTTCATCACGCAGGAACATGAATCTAGCCACTATTTGCTTGAAAAACAAGTTTTGTAATCCCAGTCCCCCTTTTTTCACCGAATGGAACAAATTCAAACGACTTGTACGCTCCCATTTAGATCCCCACACGAAAACAGCAAAAATTCTGTGCATCTTCTGCACACTCATTCGGGACATACATGATACATGTAACATGTAAAACACTTTGGCGACAAGAAACACATTACACACTGCCGATTTCGCAAATATTGAGAGGCTCCTGCCTCCCCACCTGGTTGTTTGCGCCTGAACCCGTTCAGCTTGATCTGTCCACTGCGTATTCGCATATTGGTACTGTTGTAAAGGCACGCCGAGGTAACTGGTCGGGGTGTCGGTGAACGCTATGCTTTCGAAAACTGTCTGCCTACTACTCCACTGGCCATGCCAGAAGCCTAAGCTTTTTTGCCAGTTTATGGCACTACCAGTGCTGCTACAGAATTGTCTAGCATCTTTAATTGCCTCCCGGATGCTCTCTTGGTCTGTACAGAACAGCGCAATGTCGTCTGCGTACGCTAGTATTTTTACCTCTTGGTTTATTAGACGATAGCCACGGATATTTTGGTTTTCACGTATATTTAGACAGAAAGGCTCAAGAAAAATAGCAAAGAGCAACGGCGACAGGGGACATCCTTGACGCACTCCTGAAAGCACCGGTATGTTGTCACTCAGTCGTTTATTTATTATCAGTTGAGCAGAGCATTTTTCATAAGCCATGGCGACACCGTCGTGAATGATTCCACCTACATTGATGTATTCTAACGTGGCCATAAGAATGCAGTGAGCAACTCTGTCGAAAGCTTTTTCCAAATCGAGCTGGACCATTGCAACGCACCCGAGGCTCGAGTCGCAACACTCCAGTATACTTCTAGCGACGTGAATATTAGTGAATATTGTTCGCTTCTTTATTCCGCAAGTTTGATGAGGACCAACTATTGTGTTAATAACAGACTGTAGTCTTTTCCCTAGTACCTTCATGTATATTTTATAATCCACATTCGTGAGACTTATAGGTCTATATTCCTTTACTGACTGTAGCATGATTGGGTCATTTGTTTTAGGTATTAGCACAACGTGACTTCTTCTAAATGAGGGTGGTAGCTGTTTAAGTTCGTATGCTTCTGCTATAACACTGTGAAGTATTTCTGCAACTTCCATCTTAAACGTTTTCTAGAAGAGCGCTCCCAGCCCATCAGGTCCTGGCGACTTTCCGCTACCAAGGGTTTCTATAGCGTGTAAAATTTCAGTGACTGAGATGGGCCTTTCGAGTCCCTCTTTCACTTCGTCATCTACCTTTGGCAGGAGCGCCAGAAAGGCATCTACGAACTCTTCCGATACTTTGACCTGTCTGCTTAACAGTGCCCGGTAATGCTCAACAAAGGCTGTCTCTATTGTACTTTGGTCTGCGGACAAAGCGTCGTTGTACCAGATTTCTTTAATACGGTTACTTGAGGCGTAACCTTTCTCTTCACTGAGCGCGCGTTTTGTTGGCGCTTCCCCTTGCCATAGTCGCTCCGTTCGTGCCCTTATCACTGCGCCTTGATAACGCTCCGCATCCATCGCTTCAAGTTCGCTTTTGATCGTTTTTATTTCTGTACTAAATAATCCCGGTACAGCGCACTCGGCGTTTTGAAAGTAACCTAGCATGTTTTGTAATTCTTTTTCCCTTTGTTTTGCTTTGCGGCGTATCACCGTCGTCCTCTCGATCGCAAATAGTTTTACTGCGTTTTTAAAATTCTCCCATGCCTCCGCTATGTTTGACACAGCCTCCTTTCTTACAGTTTGGATTTTTCCCTTATAGCTCTCACGAAGCATTCGTCTTTTAAGATGTTATCATTCATTTTCCAGAGTTCCCAGTTAAACTTCGAGCCGCTGTATTTTTTCCCGACCGTACACACCACTATGCTGTGGTCACTAAAGCTCACATGTTTCACTGCGTAGTTCGTGAGCCTTGGCACAAGACCCGCTGACATGTATATCCGGTCTAGCCTAGCATGGCTCTCCCCTTGGAAGTGAGTGTAAAATACTTCATTTCCACTTAAGATGTTTCCGACATCGGCTAACTCAAAATTCGACACGATTTCATGAAGTCTGATTGCACTCGTATCTCTACCTCTCGTATTCTGTACACGGTCTTCAGGTATGCAAACACAATTAAAATCTCCTAGGAGAACCACATTTCTGTCAGGTGAAAAGGTTGGCCACATAAACAAAAAAGCAGTTCTTTCATGTACGATGTTTGGAGCATACACACATATTATTCGCCAACATACATCATGTAAAGCAAAATCACAGAGTACAAATCGTCCATCCTAGGTTGTTAACACACTTTGTTCAATGATACCGACAGAATTGCGCAGCATTAATAAACGCCCCCCTGACATGCCCACCGCATGACATACGCAAACATTGTACCGTGATTTAAACATATCAACCATTTTCGTTGTTTGCTCTTCACTTTCAATCTTTGTTTCTTGGACAGCAAGAACGTCTATGTCGTTTTCCATCAACAGGCGATTTAATTGCACTTGTCGCCGCCTGGACGTTGACCCTCGAACATTAAACGTGGCAATACGAAGTGCTACATTATTATTACTGGCCATGAAAACTGAAGAGAAAGCTTAAAGTACACTCGCACAACGAATTATACTGCAAACAATCTTACACCTTTCTGCTCTCCCTTCATGTTTGACGCATAGTTTGTAGGCCCACCAGTTCCGTTGCAAACTAGCACTAGGGTCAGGAAGTTCCGCACGAAGACCGTCCACAGCCATAGACCACTCCCAGACAGCGACCCCGCTACTGCGGGGAAGCCAACGGCGAATTCCGCTTGTCAGGCGGAATGTTCGGTTTTGGTTTCAGGGTTGCGCGTCTGAGAAGGGTAGCTTTCGGAGGAGGACCCTCGCAGCTACCGTCCTCACCTTCACGTCCATCTCCTCCCTCTGACGGGTCCCTGGGCCTCTTTGAGCTCGCACCGGTTAAATCCATGCCCTCAACAGGCTCTTCAGTAGCGTCTACTCCAGAGGAGCTTCGAGGAGCCTCCCCCTTGTTAGCCACCGCCTTTGGACGTACCATGGACGCCTCCGCTCCCGGTACGTCTTGACCTTTGTTATCTTGACTCTCGTCCTTTCTTCCGCTGGGCTGACATTCTCCACTGGCCTTCAGATCGGACCTCACCTGCAAAGCAGGCGAGTCGCTGCTCCCTCCAGAAGTTGCTTCCGCGTCGGCCTGGTCCATCATGTGTTCCTCCAAGGCTTCACCCCTGCCAGATCCGGTCACGTTGGCATAGCTCCTCACGCACTGAGTCTCCTCGTGGCCGTAACGACGACAGAGCCCACAGCGTGGCACACGGCACTCGCGCCGGATATGGCCGGTGCCGTGGCACCGGAGGCAGAGCGGGGCTCTGCCAGGCACGAACACGAGCGCATGGTATTCCCCCACTCGTAGCTGATGTGGTATGTCTTCAATGGTCATGCCAGCTTTCAAGCGCAGCGACACCAGCCTAGTGTGAGAGCCTTTGTCCCCGCATCCTGGAACACGCCACTTCTCCCTGCATATCTCAGTCACGGTGCCGTATGGCGCTAAGGCTGTTCGAACGTCCTCGTCGGGCGTCGTGTGAAGCAGCCAGTACATCTTCATCCTAATGTCCTGGTGACAGGGGTCAATAGCGACGCACCGGTGGTCCTTAACGCTGAGCGTTTTCGCCGAGAAAAGCTTCTTTTTTCCCTCTTCGTCCTTAAAAGTTATTGCCCAAACGTGGTTCATCTGATACGCCCCTAGGGCCGTCACCTCCGGCATCAGCTTGAGACGATCGAGCGCATCGCGAAAATGCTCAACTCGGCAGGGGCGGGCTTTTAAATCACCATGCAAAAACACAGTATTGCAGACAGTTGTACCTGATGGAAGCTGGGGCAAAACGAGCTGATAATCCTGTGTCGACGTTTCCATAAGCCTGATACCGCGACTCGGCTGGGCCGCTAAAACCGCCCCTTTCGAGGACCACAACATTCTGCGTCCGTTCACTACGGTGGCCGGAAGTGGAATCCTAAACCACCGACGCCACACGCTCACATCCGCATTCGCTGCTATTTTTCTCTGCGCCAGCACATCCGCCCGGAGGAAAGCAGCCGGTGAGCGCGTGTCCTGCTTCGCGATTTTAAAAAGTTATAAACGTTCGCGATTAAAATATGAACAAGTAAAAAAGCTTGCGTCGGCCGGGAATCGAACCCGGGTCAACTGCTTGGAAGGCAGCTATGCTAACCACTATACCACCGACGCCACACGCTCACATCCGCTGCTATTTTTCTCTGGGCCAGCACATCCGCCCGGAGGAAAGCAGCCGGCGAGCGCGCCTCCTGCTTCGCGATTTTAAAAAGTTATAAACGTTGGCGATAAAAAAAAAAACAAATAAAAAGCTTCCGTCGGCCGGGAATCGAACCCGGGTCAACTGCTTGGAAGACAGCTATGCTAACCACTATACCACCGACACCACACGCTCACATCCGCATTCGCTGCTATTTTTCTCTGCGCCAGCACATCCGCCCGGAGGAAAGCAGCCGGTGAGCGCGCCTCCTGCTTCGCGATTGTAAAAAGTTATAAACATTGGCGATTAAAAAACAAATAAAAAGCTTGCGTCAGCCGGGAATCGAACCCGGGTCAACTGCTTGGAAGGCAGCTATGCTAACCACTATACCACCGACGCCACACGCTCACATCCGCATTCGCTGCTATTTTTCTCTGCGCCAGCACATCCGCCCGGAGGAAAGCAGCCGGTGAGCGCGTGTCCTGCTTCGCGATTTTAAAAAGTTATAAGCGTTCGCGATTAAAAAATGAACAAGTAAAAAGCTTGCGTCGGCCGGGAATCGAACCCGGGTCAACTGCTTGGAAGGCAGCTATGCTAATCACTATACCACCGACGCCTTTTTTTTTAAGCACAATTTTTTTTTTCTTTATTCAGAACGAGGTACATCGTGTACACACACAAAAAAAACAGGTGTAGTTTGACAAGAAGTATTTAACAATGCATTAAAACCGCCAATCACACTTTGTTTGGCATAAATTGTTTAAAAGCGCTTTAGTGCTACAAGTTCATTCAGTACAGGGAGCCATTCCGGCTGTTCTTCTCGTGCATTGTATGCATCTCTTATGTAAGCTATACTTTCAATGAAGTATTCTCTGACAGAACGGGCATTCGCGTCAACATGCCGAAATGCTATGCATGATTTCCAAATTGCGTGCATACTTAACAGCATACACATGTCGTACGGTATGCCACTGTCACTGTGAACCGGTAGGAAACGGATTCCATAGGGTGTCAAAGGTAAGTCTTTTTTTAAAGTTCGTTGTAGGATGTCGCGATGAAACGTAGCATCCAAACAGTCCAAAAAAATGGGATCGACACTCTCTGGTTTGCGGCATAGGAGACAATTAACAGACCACGGAACAAATAAGCCCCTTTCCTGCAGTCATGGTTTTACGGGAAGTGTACCAGTGTGTAGCTGAAAAAAAAAGGTCTTTGATGATGGTCGTACCACCATTATTTTGACCCTTTTAAGAACGTCTTTTCCCTGGCCTTTTTCATACATCGCACGATACATCGGCACAGGCAGCATTACATCGATAAGTCTTTATATAATTGTCTTTTTGTCACCACACCAAGGTACTGTAAAGAAAAACGTACTTTTAGTATATTAAATGCCGAAACAGCTTCGTTGAGATAACCATGAATGCCGCTACGCCCAGCACAACAAGTGGATACAACAAATTCGGGTAGATAACAGCATAATCTAACTTGTAGCATAGTACGTAAGAAAGGATGGCTCTGATCTCGCAGAAACATAAACCTGGAAACAATCTGCCTTAGAAATAAATGGGCTAATCCCAACCCACCCGCTTTCACGGACCGGAAAAGATTTGTACGGCTCGTGCGTTCCCACTTGGAGGCCCAAACAAAAGTGGCGAAAACTCTGTGTATCTTCTGTACATTTGAGCGGTTCATGCACAGCACCTGAAGTACATACCAAATTTTGGCTGCTAAGAATAAGTTGCAAACTGTTGATCTCGCGAATATAGATAGGTTTTTTCCTCCCCACTTGTTCGCTTTCTCCCTTAATTTTTCTGTCTCACCGTTCCAGTATTCACTGGGTTCATTATATTTCTGCAGTGGCACACCGAGGTACTTCGTCGGCACGGAGCTCCACTTAACCTTTTCGAAAAATTCAGGCTTTTCGTCCCAGGTACCATGCCAAAAACCTGCACTCTTATCCCAGTTTAAGGCACTGCCTACTTCACTAATGCTCCCTCTGTCTTTACAAAAAACAGCTATTTCATCTGCGTAGGACAGTACTTTGACCTCAGCCGTCATTAACCTAAAACCATGAATCTTGTCGCTATTGATTATGCTCAAACAAAAGGGCTCCAAGTAGATAGCAAATAACAAGGGGGAAAATGGGCAACCCTGACGGGCACTCCTTGCAATTTGAAAGTTGGCAGTGACTTCCTTGTTAATTACGATGCTAGCTAAACAATTCCTATACGACATCTTCACCCTTTCTAAAATAACATCTCCTACATTTACATGTTTCAATATTGAAAAAAGTACATCATGCATCACACGGTCAAAAGCCTTTTCCAGGTCTAGTTGCAACATTGCTTCTTGGCTGTACCATGCATCGCAACACTCAAGGATGCTCCTCGCATTGTGGATATTGGTTCCTATTGTTCGGCCCTTAATTCCGCATGTTTGGTGCGGTGCTACAATTAACCGTATTACGTTTTGCAGTCTCTTGGCGAGTACCTTCATAAAAACCTTATAATCAGTGTTAGTGAGGCTTATGGGACGATAAGCACTCACTTACAAGAGCTTCACTGGATCTTCACTTTTGGGTATGAGTACAATATGTGACCTTCTAAAGGACGGCGGCATTTCCTTTACCTCGTAAGCCTCCGCTACGAGGTGTAACAGGAGCTCCGACAGCTCATCTTTGAATGCTTTGTAAAAAGCTGTGCCTAGTCCATCCGGGCCGGGCGTTTTCCCTTCACTTAATTCATTAATGGCCCTTTCAATTTCCCCAAGTGATATTGGCTCTTCGAGGTGTGCGGTGGTTTCTTTATCTAGTGTCGGCATGATTGACAAAAACTCGCTGTCCAAGGCTGCTTCTCTGTTACAGCTGCACCCAAGAAGTCCTTTATAATAATCCAAAAACGCGCTTTCTATCATCTGTTTGTCCGTGGTAGTCACTCCTCCGTATTTAATCTGTTTTATTTCTTTACGCGATGTGTAGCGCTTTTCTTCGCTCAGCGAGCGTTTCGTCGGTGTTTCCCCCAGCCAAAGGTGTTCTGCGCGTGCGCGTATGACTGCTCCTCTGTATTTTTCAGTGTCGATTATCTCGAGCTTGTTCTTGACCTCTCTTATCTCTTTAGTTAAAGTGCCTGGTCGCGTGCTTTCGACTGACAACAAGAATTCTAGCTGACCTTGTAGTTCTCTTTGCTTTCTTTTTTCATTGTAGCGTAACATGGAAGACCTTTCAATTGCAGCAATTTTAACTTCTTCCTTGAACTGTTCCCATGCAGCGACCATTCGCCCCGACTCAGACGAGCGCACTTTCTCAATAAGTATTTTTACCTTATCCACAAAGACTTCATCACTAAGTAATTTATTGTTCAGTTTCCACAGTTTCCAAGAAAAGGTTGATCTTTTCTTCTTCACTCCCAGAGAAAACATTACGGCACTGTGATCACTGAAAGCTACTGTTTTGTGCTCGTAACTGTTGCATAGCGGCACGAGTACATCTGATACGTATGCTCTATCTAAACGGGAATGACAATCGCGCTGGAAATGCGTAAACCTAGCGCCACTTCCAATTTGCAATACGTTTCCTACATCTTCAAAACCCCCCTCTTGCATAAGCGCTGACAGCAACGAAGCACTTTGATCACGAACGGATAGTCTTTTGCTTCTACCTTCTCTGAAGCTCACGCAATTAAAATCCCCCATAATTATCACGTTTCTTTCAGATTTTAAATACCGTTCGACACTTGCAAAAAAGGATAACCGCTCAGTTATACTATTCGGTGCATATACGCAAATGATGGGCTATTTTTTACCAAAACCGTCAAAATCGCACAAAACGAGACGGCCGTCATCGCTAGCATGAACATACTCTTCAACAAATCCTAAAGAGTTCCGCAGAAAGAGAGCACACCCTCCAGAGGTGCCAACAGAATGACATATGCAAACATTATAGCGGGACCGAAAAGGTTCGACCATTCGGTCCGTTTGTTCTTGACTTTCGACCTTCGTTTCCTGTACCGCTATGATATCGAGGTCGTCCTCTAGGAAAAGACGACTAACCTGATATTGCTTTCGTTTAGATCGAAGTCCGCGCACATTTAAAGTTGCGATACGCAACGTAGCTATGGGTTGTGAAGGCCGCGGGCAAGATACGGACCGCATGGTTCTTACATCGCCGATTGACACATCCCTGGCTTCCATTGTTGAAGTTGTGGATAGACACGTACAAGGCGTGCACTTTCCACACGCGTCACATAATAATGAAGCCATATTCGCTATGTCCTTGAGCACCTATGGATTTAGGTCCCTCGTTGACTGTCTTCCCCCGTGGCTACGAGGGTGGCTTCGGCGGCGGACGTGTGCCCGCAGCGATGTTCGGCTTGAACCTCAAGCTGGGTCGCCTGAGCGTTGCCGCTTTCGTTGCCGGCTCACCTCCTGTTGTCCTCTCTGGTTCTGCGTCCTCGTTGCTGACATCTTCAAGCGTTCGCTTTGCGCTTGTCCCCGCTCTTGTGACGTCCATATCTTCAGGTTGTCCAGTCTACGACCCAATACCTTGCTCATTTTCGTTGTCGCTTTGGTCCCGCGGTATAGAGCTCACGCTGTTGGTCTGTTGACCCATTTGTTCAGCCTTAGCCGCTTCGCTTCCTTCATCCCTATACCACCGACGCCACACGCTCCGAGACCTATTCGGAGCAGTTTTCTTCCGCGTCAGAACATCCGCCCGGAGGAGAGCGGCCGGCGAGCGCGCCTCCTGCTTCGCGATTCGCAAATTATACGCATTCGCGATTAAACAAAAATAAACAAATAAAAAGTAAAATAAATTGCGTCGGCCGGGAATCGAACCCGGGTCAACTGCTTGGAAGGCAGCTATGCTAACCACTATACCACCGACGCCACACGCTCCGAGACCTATTCGGAGCAGTTTTCTTCCGCGTCAGAACATCCGCCCGGAGGAGAGCGGCCGGCGAGCGCGCCTCCTGCTTCGCGATTCGCAAATTATACGCATTCGCGATTAAACAAAAATAAACAAATAAAAAGTAAAATAAATTGCGTCGGCCGGGAATCGAACCCGGGTCAACTGCTTGGAAGGCAGCTATGCTAACCACTATACCACCGACGCCACACGCTCCGAGACCTATTCGGAGCAGTTTCTTCCGCGTCAGAACATCCGCCCGGAGGAGAGCGGCCGGCAAGCGCGCCTCCTGCTTCGCGATTCGCAAATTATACCATTCGCGATTAAACAAAAATAAACAAATAAAAAGTAAAATAAATTGCGTCGGCCGGGAATCGAACCCGGGTCAACTGCTTGGAAGGCAGCTATGCTAACCACTATACCACCGACGCCACACGCCCCGAGACCTATTCGGAGCAGTTTTTCTTCCGCGTCAGAACATCCGCCCGGAGGAGAGCGGCCGGCAAGCGCGCCTCCTGCTTCGCGATTCGCAAATTATACACATTCGCGATTAAACAAAAATAAAAAATAAAAAGTAAAATAAATTGCGTCGGCCGGGAATTGAACCCGGGTCAACTGCTTGGAAGGCAGCTATGCTAACCACTATACCACCGACGCCACACGCTCCGAGACCTATTCGGAGCAGTTTTCTTCCGCGTCAGAACATCCGCCCGGAGGAGAGCGGCCGGCAAGCGCGCCTCCTGCTTCGCGATTCGCAAATTATACACATTCGCGATTAAACAAAAATAAACAAATAAAAAGTAAAATAAATTGCGTCGGCCGGGAATCGAACCCGCGTCAACTGCTTGGAAGGCAGCTATGCTAACCACTATACCACCGACGCCACACGCTCCGAGACCTATTCGGAGCAGTTTTCTTCCGCGTCAGAACATCCGCCCGGAGGAGAGCGGCCGGCAAGCGCGCCTCCTGCTTCGCGATTCGCAAATTATACACATTCGCGATTAAACAAAAATAAACAAATAAAAAGTAAATAAATTGCGTCGGCCGGGAATCGAACCCGGGTCAACTGCTTGGAAGGCAGCTATGCTAACCACTATACCACCGACGCCACACGCTCCGAGACCTCTTCGGAGCAGTTTTCTTCCGCGTCAGAACATCCGCCCGGAGGATAGCGGCCGGCAAGCGCGCCTCCTGCTTCGCGATTCGCAAATTATACACATTCGCGATTAAACAAAAATAAACAAATAAAAAGTAAAATAAATTGCGTCGGCCGGGAATTGAACCCGGGTCAACTGCTTGGAAGGCAGCTATGCTAACCACTATACCACCGACGCCACACGCTCCGAGACCTATTCGGAGCAGTTTTCTTCCGCGTCAGAACATCCGCCCGGAGGATAGCGGCCGGCAAGCGCGCCTCCTGCTTCGCGATTCGCAAATTATACACATTCGCGATTAAACAAAAATAAACAAATAAAAAGTAAAATAAATTGCGTCGGCCGGGAATCGAACCCGGGTCAACTGCTTGGAAGGCAGCTATGCTAACCACTATACCACCGACGCCACACGCTCCGAGACCTATTCGGAGCAGTTTTCTTCCGCGTCAGAACATCCGCCCGGAGGAGAGCGGCCGGCAAGCGCGCCTCCTGCTTCGCGATTCGCAAATTATACACATTCGCGATTAAACAAAAATAAACAAATAAAAAGTAAAATAAATTGCGTCGGCCGGGAATCGAACCCGGGTCAACTGCTTGGAAGGCAGCTATGCTAACCACTATACCACCGACGCCACACGCTCCGAGACCTATTCGGAGCAGTTTTCTTCCGCGTCAGAACATCCGCCCGGAGGAGAGCGGCCGGCAAGCGCGCCTCCTGCTTCGCGATTCGCAAATTATACACATTCGCGATTAAACAAAAATAAACAAATAAAAAGTAAAATAAATTGCGTCGGCCGGGAATCGAACCCGGGTCAACTGCTTGGAAGGCAGCTATGCTAACCACTATACCACCGACGCCACACGCTCCGAGACCTATTCGGAGCAGTTTTCTTCCGCGGCAGAACATCCGCCCGGAGGAGAGCGGCCGGCAAGCGCGCCTCCTGCTTCGCGATTCGCAAATTATACACATTCGCGATTAAACAAAAATAAACAAATAAAAAGTAAAATAAATTGCGTCGGCCGGGAATCGAACCCGGGTCAACTGCTTGGAAGGCAGCTATGCTAACCACTATACCACCGACGCCACACGCTCCGAGACCTCTTCGAGCAGTTTTCTTCCGCGTCAGAACATCCGCCCGGAGGAGAGCGGCCGGCAAGCGCGCCTCCTGCTTCGCGATTCGCAAATTATACACATTCGCGATTAAACAAAAATAAACAAATAAAAAGTAAAATAAATTGCGTCGGCCGGGAATTGAACCCGGGTCAACTGCTTGGAAGGCAGCTATGCTAACCACTATACCACCGACTTTTTTTTTTTTTCTTTATTACCTGTCTTAGGTACACAACATATATTACATTCAACACTTGTAAAAACATCCAATGTACACAGTACATACGGTGACTGAGCTGTCAACCAGCGTCACGCTGGTGTCGTCATATTAAAATTCGCGTAATGTCACCAGCGGCTCTACTGTTGGGAGCCACTCTGGTGGTTCCGGTGCTGCCTTATGAATTTCTAGAAACAAATGAATACTTTCTCTAAAGTAGGCTCGTGCAGGCCGAGCATCTTTATCAAAGTGATAACCTGCCATTCTCGATCGCCACAAAGAGTGGAGGCCCAAGAGCATGATGGTGTCTAGAGGAACCCTGTATTCATTGTCGACATTCAAAAACCTAATGCCATACGGGTCCAGGGGTAAATCTTTCTTAATAGTTCTTTGTAAGACATCCCAAAAATAAACCCCTTCCCAACTATGCAAAAAAACATGATCTATTGTTTCTGGTACCTTGCAAATTAAACAGTGTGTACCCCACGGCAAAAAGCATCCCTTTCGCTCTAAAAAAGTTTTGACCGGTAACGTTCCTGAATGAACCTTAAAGAAGAATGTTTTTGTTCCGGGCTGCACATGCATTTTTTTAACTCTCTTTAACACATTGCTACCTGGGCCTCCACTGTACAATGACCTATACAACGGCATAGGCAAGACAACATCACAAAGAGCAAAGTAAAGTTCCTTTCGTTTCACATTGGCTAGATATTCTCTCAAAAACCGTACGGTAAGAAATTTCACACTCGACACTATTTCTTTATAAAAGCCACCAATCCCTCCTACACACTCCTCAGTTGAGACAACATACTCAGGCAACAGTCTACCTAGTCGCAATTGGCATATGGTGCGCAAGAAAGGATCAGTGACATCCCTAAAAAACAAAAACCTGTTAACGAGCTGACGGAAGAAGAGGTGACCCAGTCCGAGCCCCCCGTCTTTTACCCGTCGGAACAAGTTTGTACGGCTGCACCGTTCCCACCCAGAAGCCCAGACAAACGTGGCAAATATCCTGTGGAACTTTTGCACGTTAGTCCGTGAGCAATGCAGCACCTGCATAACGTACCACAGCTTGCTGATGAAAAACAGGTTGCAAATAGTGGCTCTGGCAAAGATCGATAGGGCACCTGCTTTCCACTTCTCTGCTTTTTCTTGCGTATCCTTAGCCTGACTTTTCCAATAGTGATCGCTGTCGCGATAACACTCCAGCGGGACGCCCAAGTACTTGCCCGGGGTCGTCACCCAGGGCACGTTAGCAAAGTGGTCTGGTTTCGATGGCCACGATCCGTGCCAGAGCCCTAGACACTTGGACCAGTTAACACCGCTCCCTGTAACTTGACTGAAATCACGCACAGTTTTCACAGCCAGTTCTATACTGTGTTGGTCCTTTGTGAAAACGGCTACATCGTCTGCATACGCAAGCAGCTTGACTTCAGCTGCATGTAACCGGAAACCATTGATTCTGTTGTTGTTGATTACCTTCAAACACAAGGTTTCAATATAAAGACAAAATAACAGGGGGCTGAGGGGGCAACCCTGCCGAACCGAACGTTGCACACTAATGGGGGCCCCCACACTCTTATTTACTATCAACCTGGTCGTGCAGTTTCGGTACGCCAGGGCCACTCCCTCGCAGATGACAGAACCGAGGTTAACGTGATTTAATACAGCGAACAAAATTTTGTGATCAACACAATCAAAAGCCTTTTCCAGATCTAACTGTAATATGGCAACCTGCTCATATGAAAAATCACAATATTCCAGTATGCTCTGCGCTTTATGAATGTTTAAGACAATAGATCGCCCTTTGATGCCACATGTCTGGTGAGGCCCGACGATGTACTTTATGACTGTCTGCAATCTTCGAGCCAATACTTTCATATAAATTTTATACTCAACGTTGGTTAGGGCTATGGGTCGATACGCTGTTACAGATCTGAGTTTATGTACATCCTCGGTCTTGGGTATGAGAACAGTGTGGGAAGACCTGTATGATGGAGGCAATGTGTTCAATTTATACGCTTCATTAAATATAACCGTTAGGATCGGGCTAATTTCGCGTTTAAACATTTTATAAAAGGCGGCAGTGAATCCATCCGGTCCTGGGGACTTTCCAGGATTTAACTTGTCTATAGCGTGCTCCACTTCGGCCACTGTTATTGCACGCTCTAAACTTTCCTTCCTTTCGTCGTCCAGACGGGGTAAACCAGACAGAAATTCATTTTTGAAACTTTCAAAGTCTACGTCGTGCAATGCGAATAGCGCCCGATAATGTTCCGTGAAAGCTCTTTTAATGTCATCTGTATCTTTTGATAAGGTACCACCCCATTCTATTTCGTGTATGTGGTTCCTTTCGGCGTGCGCTTTTTCTAGGCATAGCGCGCGTTTCGTAGGCGTTTCGCCTGCAGCGGTGTCCTCTGCCCTTGCCCTCAGCAGCGCACCCCGATAACGTTCTTCGTCCAGCTGCTCTAACTTTTGTTTTATTTTTCTGATGTCTTCTTTCCAATTTCCAGGGGCTCGGCATTCCTGCTTGAGTAGCTTATCAAGCAGCGCTTTTAATTCAGCCTCTTTCCGTTTCTCGTTATACCGAATGCACGAGGCCCTGTTAATTGCTTTTAATTTTAAAGTTTCTTTAAGTAGCTCCCACTGTCGCCAAATGTGCAGGCTTTCACTAGGGTCTAATTTGTTAATTTCCTCCACTACAGTCGAATTATATTCTTCATCCTCCAGGAGCTTGCTATTTAATTTCCAGGTTTCCCACGAAAAAGAGTTGTTTCTCTTGGTAATTCCGATAGAGCACTGAACTAAGCAGTGGTCAGAAAAGGACACCGGCACTACCTCGTAACTAGCACATTCAGGAAGTACTTCGACTGATACATAAATACGGTCGAGTCGTGCATAGCTTGGGCCTTCGAAACGCGTATACTTCAGTACACCCGAACAATGGAAACTTTCGGCAACGTCCTCAAGGTCCCAGTTCTCAACGATTCTCAATAACACATCTGTGCTCTGATCTCTAAAAGACCGAGCGCTCGTTTTGTCGTGGAAACTGAGGACGCAGTTGAAATCCCCTAACAATACTAGCTTCCTTCCTGCACTTAGCCGTTGCTCAAGGCTACCAAAGAACAGGGCCCTATCTTCAGCCTTGTTGGGCGCATATGCGCATACGACACGCCACTCGGTGTTGTACATTGAGAAGTCAAGAGAGGCACACCGACCCGACGCACACGAAAAGTGAGCGTTCACCTGAAGCCCCGGCAACTTCTTAACAAAAAGTAAGCATCCAGCCGATGTGCCCACTGCACGACTAACAACGACAAAAAATCTAGACGCGAAACGCTGCACCATGCCGCTGGTCTCCTCCTCGCCGTCGACTTTGGTTTCCTGAACTGCAAGCACGTCTATCTCTCGTTCCATTAGAAGTCGGTAAACCTGGCTTTGCTTTCTTTTTCCCGCCAGTCCTCTAACGTTTATGGTCGCGACCTTTAACGGGCAGTCAGGCGCCATTTTACCGAAAAGAAAAGGGACCAGCGGCGCAATGCCTACCTCTCGCGTCTAGCACGTGGCTAGACGATGCCGTCGCCGGCGTTGCCATCCGGTGCAGGTACTTGGACTTGCCCCACGTGCTCCGCGTTGCCGCCGCGCCTGTCGGCCGGAACGTTGGAGCGCGGTCGAAGGGATGACCGCCGTACTTGGGCACTCTTGGCGGGTGGTTCCTCGTTGGCAGTTACGGTCGCTTCAGTACCATCGTTGCTGGTCGTGGGGTGGGGGCGCTTGGAGGCCGCGGTGACATTGGGCGGCGTGTGAACGCCACTCTTCTCCGGTTGTGGCTCGTTCAAGCTTGTAGGTTCGCCAACCTTGGGTGCTGGTGAACTCGACGTGACCGCCGGCGACGCGTCGGTTGACACACTCGACTCGCCCGCCCCTCTATGAAGCGTTGGTGCCTTGCCCTTTCGGGTATCGCCTCCTGACGCCGCTGGGACGACTTGTGTTGCTGGCTGGTGGCCCTTTGTCCCCGACATGTCGCCTACAGCTGGTTGGTCCACCGGCCCGTCTCCTGTCGGGGCGTCACCGCTGGAAGGCGTCGACGTGTCCTCTGGTCCTGACCGCTTTCCTGCCTCGTCGATTCCCCTCGCAGCCTCCTCCGCCTCGGCGACGTCCATGAGCTCTTCATTTTCGTCGTCCTTTGGCCGCCCGGTCGCCGACGCGTAGGTTCGGACGCAGTCCGCGTCCGCGAGTCCGTAACGCCGGCACTTCGAACACCGGGGCACCCTGCAGTCCCGGCGAACGTGTCCCGTGCCGTGGCAGCGCAGGCACTGCATTGCACGCCCGGGCGCCACCACGAGGGCCAACTCGCCGGCGACACGAACCTGGTGGGGCAGGTCGTCGACCTTTACTCCCGGCTTCAGCTTCAGCAACACAGTCCTTGTGGTGGAGCCCTTCTCTCGCATGCCTTGTACGCGCCAACGCTCTCGGGTAACCTCGGTGACGTTCCCGAATGCAGCGAAAGCGGTCCGGATGTCGTCATCTTGGACGCCGTGAAGCATCCAATGCAGGCGCAGTTTGACCTGCTGGTCCTCAGGGTCGAAAACCACACACCGGCGGCCTTTGACCTTCAGCTCCTTAACCGCTGCTAAATTCTTCGTGGCTTCACCGGTTTTCAGTGTCACCGCCCAGACGTGGTTGATCTGGTACGCCCCTAACGCCACGACGTCAGGGAGCACACCAGCCGCGGCGAGGGCGTCTCGGAAATCTTCCACCTTGTACGGCCGCTCACGCACGTCTCCGTGCAAAAACAACGTGTTGAGAACAACACGGCCAGTGGGCAGAGTAGGCAGCACAATCTCGTAAGCGTTATCTTCTTCGACAGCCATCCTGTTACCGCGGCCGGCACTGGCCGCTATCGCCGCTCCATCGGAGCCGTTCATCCTGCGTCCGTTCGCTTGCGCGGCCGGAAGTAGAATGACTATACCACCGACGCCACACGCTCCGAGACCTATTCGGAGCAGTTTTCTTCCGCGTCAGAACATCCGCCCGGAGGAGAGCGGCCGGCAAGCGCGCCTCCTGCTTCGCGATTCGCAAATTATACACATTCGCGATTAAACAAAAATAAACAAATAAAAAGTAAAATAAATTGCGTCGGCCGGGAATCGAACCCGGGTCAACTGCTTGGAAGGCAGCTATGCTAACCACTATACCACCGACGCCACACGCTCCGAGACCTATTCGGAGCAGTTTTCTTCCGCGTCAGAACATCCGCCCGGAGGAGAGCGGCCGGCAAGCGCGCCTCCTGCTTCGCGATTCGCAAATTATACACATTCGCGATTAAACAAAAATAAACAAATAAAAAGTAAATAAATTGCGTCGGCCGGGAATCGAACCCGGGTCAACTGCTTGGAAGGCAGCTATGCTAACCACTATACCACCGACGCCACACGCTCCGAGACCTATTCGGAGCAGTTTTCTTCCGCGTCAGAACATCCGCCCGGAGGAGAGCGGCCGGCAAGCGCGCCTCCTGCTTCGCGATTCGCAAATTATACACATTCGCGATTAAACAAAAATAAACAAATAAAAAGTAAAATAAATTGCGTCGGCCGGGAATCGAACCCGGGTCAACTGCTTGGAAGGCAGCTATGCTAACCACTATACCACCGACGCCACACGCTCCGAGACCTATTCGGAGCAGTTTTCTTCCGCGTCAGAACATCCGCCCGGAGGAGAGCGGCCGGCAAGCGCGCCTCCTGCTTCGCGATTCGCAAATTATACACATTCGCGATTAAACAAAAATAAAAAAATAAAAAGTAAAGTAAATTGCGTCGGCCGGGAATCGAACCCGGGTCAACTGCTTGGAAGGCAGCTATGCTAACCACTATACCACCGACGCCACACGCTCCGAGACCTATTCGGAGCAGTTTTCTTCCGCGTCAGAACATCCGCCCGGAGGAGAGCGGCCGGCAAGCGCGCCTCCTGCTTCGCGATTCGCAAATTATACACATTCGCGATTAAACAAAAATAAACAAATAAAAAGTAAAATAAATTGCGTCGGCCGGGAATCGAACCCGGGTCAACTGCTTGGAAGGCAGCTATGCTAACCACTATACCACCGACTTTTTTTTTTTTTTTTTTTTCTTTAGACGCCACACGCTCCGAGACCTATTCGGAGCAGTTTTCTTCCGCGTCAGAACATCCGCTCGGAGGAGAGCGGCCGGCAAGCGCGCCTCCTGCTTCGCGATTCGCAAATTATACACATTCGCGATTAAACAAAAATAAACAAATAAAAAGTAAAATAAATTGCGTCGGCCGGGAATCGAACCCGGGTCAACTGCTTGGAAGGCAGCTATGCTAACCACTATACCACCGACGCTTTTTTTTTTTTTTTTATTTAAAACCTGTTCGTAGCGATACAGACATTGGACAGCACAGACACCATCGGCCCCAGCCGAAAAATCAACGTGTGCAATCCGCGATTGTATCTTGTTGATGAATTATGTTAATAGTATTTCATTGTAGCCAATTGTTCAAAGGCAGGTAACCACTCTGGTGGTTCACTAAGAGATTTGTACACTTCTCGAATAAAGAGAACATTTTCTTTAAAGTATTCACTAGCAGGCCTTATATCTACATCTTCATTTCGCACAGCCATTCGTGTTTTCCACACGCTGTGCATACAAAGTAGCATCACCATGTCGTAGGGCACACCTCCTGTTTCTTCAAATGGTAAAAACCGGATACCGAATGGTGTTAGTGGGAACTCTTTTTTAGAAGTCCTTTGTAGAATATCCCAAAGGAAGACGGAGTCCCAGCAATCCAAGAAAATATGCTCAATGGTTTCAGGTTTTTTGCAAATGTAGCAGTTTACACCCCAAGGTAGAAATATTCCCTTCTCTTTTAGCCATGGCTTGACAGGAAGCGTGCCCGTGTGTAGCATAAAGAAAAACGTCTTTGTGGTAGCCCTCACTGGCATTCTTCTAACCCGTTTTAAAACATTCTTTTCATTCCCGAGTACATATATCGCCCGGTATCTTGGAACAGGACACATAACCTGCACCAAATCTCTGTACAATCGCTTTTTTGTGACAGCGCTCAAATATTCTAACGAAAAGTGCGCTCTCAGGAACCGATAAGCACTTATTATCTCATACCAAAACCCTTTCACTGACACTTTTGGTGCTGGGCTTGACGTAACTAGAAAATCTGGCATTGCGTCACTCAGTTGCGTCTGGATGACACATCGCAAGAAACCGTTACTTTGATCGCGCAGGAACATGAATCTAGCCACTATCTGCTTGAAAAACAAGTTTTGTAATCCCAGTCCCCCATTTTTCACCGAATGAAACAAATTCAAACGACTTGTACGCTCCCATTTAGATCCCCACACAAAACAGCAAAAATTCTGTGCATCTTCTGCACACTCATTCGGGACATACATAATACATGTAACATGTAAAACACTTTGGCGACAAGAAACACATTACACACTGCCGATTTCGCAAATATTGAGAGGCTCCTGCCTCCCCACCTGGTTGTTTGCGCCTGAACCCGTTCAGCTTGTTCTGTCCACTGCGTATTCGCATCTTGGTAATGTTGTAAAGGCACGCCGAGGTAACTGGTCGGGGTGTCGGTGAACGCTATGCTTTCGAAAACTGTCCGCCTACTACTCCACTGGCCATGCCAGAAGCCTAAGCTTTTTTGCCAGTTTATGGCACTACCAGTGCTGCTACAGAATTGTCTAGCATCTTTAATTGCCTCCCGAATGCTCTCTTGGTCTGTACAGAACAGCGCAATATCGTCTGCGTACGCTAGTATTTTTACCTCTTGGTTTATTAGACGATAGCCACGGATATTTTGGTTTTCACGTATCTTTAGACAGAAAGGCTCAAGAAAAATAGCAAAGAGCAACGGCGACAGGGGACATCCTTGACGCACTCCTGAAAGCACCGGTATTTTGTCACTCAGTCGTTTATTTATTATCAGTTGAGCAGAGCATTTTTCATAAGCCATGGCGACACCGTCGTGAATGATTCCACCTACATTGATGTATTCTAACGTGGCCATAAGAATGCTGTGAGCAACTCTGTCGAAAGCTTTTTCCAAATCGAGCTGGACCATTGCAACGCACCCGAGGCTCGAGTCGCAACACTCCAGTATACTTCTAGCGACGTGAATATTAGTGAATATTGTTCGCTTCTTTATTCCGCAAGTTTGATGAGGACCAACTATTGTGTTAATAACAGACTGTAGTCTTTTCCCTAGTACCTTCATGTATATTTTATAATCCACATTCGTGAGACTTATAGGTCTATATCCCTTTACTGACTGTAGCTTGATTGGGTCATTTGTTTTAGGTATTAGCACAACGTGACTTCTTCTAAATGAGGGTGGTAGCTGTTTAAGTTCGTATGCTTCTGCTATAACACTGTGAAGTATTTCTGCAACTTCCATCTTAAACGTTTTGTAGAAGAGCGCTCCCAGCCCATCAGGTCCTGGCGACTTTCCGCTACCAAGGGTTTCTATAGCGTGTAAAATTTCAGCGACTGAGATGGGCCTTTCGAGTCCCTCTTTCACTTCGTCATCTACCTTTGGCAGGAGCGCCAGAAAGGTATCTACGAACTGTTCCGATACTTCGACCTGTCTACTTAACAGTGTCCGGTAATGCTCAACAAAGGCTGTCTCTATTGTACTTTGGTCTGCCGACAAAGCGTCGTTGTACCAGATTTCTTTAATACGGTTACTTGAGGCGTAGCCTTTCTCTTCACTGAGCGCGCGTTTTGTTGGCGCTTCCCCTTGCCATAGCCGCTCCGTTCGTGCCCTTATCACTGCGCCTTGATAACGCTCCGCATCCATCGCTTCAAGTTCGCTTTTGATCGTTTTTATTTCTGTACTAAATAATCCCGGTACAGTGCACTCGGCGTTTTGAAAGTAACCTAGCATGTTTTGTAATTCTTTTTCCCTTTGTTTTCCTTTGCGGCGTATCACCGTCGTCCTCTCGATCGCAAGTAGTTTTACTTCGTTTTTAAAATTCTCCCATGCCTCCGCTATGTTTGACACAGCCTCCTTTCTTACAGTTTGGATTTTTTCCATTATAGCTCTCACGAAGCATTCGTCTTTTAAGATGTTATCATTCATTTTCCAGAGTTCCCAGTTAAACTTCGAGCCGCTGTATTTTTTCCCGACCGTACACACCACTATGCTGTGGTCACTAAAGCTCACATGTTTCACTGCGTAGTTCGTGAGCCTTGGCACAAGACCCGCTGACATGTATATCCGGTCTAGCCTAGCATGGCTCTCCCCTTGGAAGTGAGTGTAAAATACTTCATTTCCACTTAAGATGTTTCCGACATCGGCTAACTCAAAATTCGACACGATTTCATGAAGTCTGATTGCACTCGTATCTCTACCTCTCGTATTCTGTACACGGTCTTCAGGCATGCAAACACAATTAAAATCTCCTAGGAGAACCACATTTCTGTCAGGTGTCAAAAGGTTGGCCACATAATCAAAAAATTCAGTTCTTTCATGTACGATGTTTGGAGCATACACACATATTATTCGCCAACATACATCATGTAAAGCAAAATCACACAGTACAAATCGTCCATCCTGGGTTGTTAACACACTTTGTTCAACGATACCGACAGAATTACGCAGCATTAATAAACACCCTCCTGACTTGCCCACCGCATGACATACGCAAACATTGTACCGTGATTTAAACATATCAACCATTTTCGTTGTTTGCTCTTCACTTTCAATCTTTGTTTCTTGGACAGCAAGAATGTCTATGTCGTTTTCCATCAACAGGCGATTTAATTGCACTTGTCGCCGCCTGGACGTTAACCCTCGAACATTAAACGTGGCAATACGAAGTGCTACATTATTATTACTGGCCATGAAAACAGAAGAGAAAGCTCAAAGTACACTCGCACAACGAATTATACTGCAAACAAACTTACATCGTTCTGCTCTCCCTTCATGTTTGACGCATAGTTTGTAGGCCCACCAGTTCCGTTGCAAACTAGCACTAGGGTCAGGAAGTTCCGCACGAAGACCGTCCACAGCCATAGATCACTCCCAGACAGCGACCCCGCTACGGCGGGGCAGCCAGCGGCGAATTCCGCTTGTCAGGCGGAATGTTCGGTTTTGGTTTCAGGGTTGCGCGTCTGAGAAGGGTAGCTTTCGGAGGAGGACCCTCGCAGCTACCGTCATCACCTTCACGTCCGTCTCCTCCCTCTGACGGGTCCCTGGGCCTCTTTGAGCTCGCACCCGTTAAATCCATGCCCTCAACAGGCTCTTCAGTAGCGTCTACTCCAGAGGAGCTTCGAGGAGCCTCCCCCTTAGTAGCCACCGCCTTTGGACGTACCATGGACGCCTCCGCTCCCGGTACGTCTTGACCTTTGTTATCTTGACTCTCGTCCTTTCTTCCGCTGGGCTGACATTCTCCACTAGCCTTCAGATCGGACCTCACCTGCAAAGCAGGCGAGTCGCTGCTCCCTCCAGAAGTTGCTTCCGCGTCGGCCTGGTCCATCATGTGTTCCTCCAAGGCTTCACCCCTGCCAGATCCGGTCACGTTGGCATAGCTCCTCACGCACTGAGTCTCGTCGTGGCCGTAACGACGACAGAGCCCACAGCGTGGCACACGGCACTCGCGCCGGATATGGCCGGTGCCGTGGCACCGGAGGCAGAGCGGGGCTCTGCCAGGCACGAACACGAGCGCATGGTCTTCCCCCACTCGTAGCTGATGTGGTATGTCTTCAATGGTCATGCCAGCTTTCAAGCGCAGCGACACCAGCCTAGTGTGAGAGCCTTTGTCCCCGCATCCTGGAACACGCCACTTCTCCCTGCATATCTCAGTCACGGTGCCGTATGGCGCTAAGGCTGTTCGAACTTCCTCGTCGGGCGTCGTGTGAAGCAGCCAGTACATCTTCATCCTAATGTCCTGGTGACAGGGGTCAATAGCGACGCACCGGTGGTCCTTAACGCTGAGCGTTTTCGCCGACAAAAGCTTCTTTTTTCCCTCTTCGTCCTTAAAAGTTATTGCCCAAACGTGGTTCATCTGATACGCCCCTAGGGCCGTCACCTCCGGCATCAGCTTGAGACGATCGAGCGCATCGCGAAAATGCTCAACTCGGTAAGGGCGGGCTTTTAAATCACCATGCAAAAACACAGTATTGCAGACAGTTGTACCTGATGGAAGCTGGGGCAGAACGAGCTGATAATCCTGTGTCGACGTTTCCATAAGCCTGATACCGCGACTCGGCTGGGCCGCTGAAACCGCCCCTTTCGAGGAGCACAACATTCCGCGTCCGTTCACTACGGTGGCCGGAAGTGGAATCTATACCACCGACGCCACACGCTCCGAGACCTATTCGGAGCAGTTTTCTTCCGCGTCAGAACATCCGCCCGGAGGAGAGCGGCCGGCGAGCGCGCCTCCTACTTCGCGATTCGCAAATTATACACATTCGCGATTAAACAAAAATAAACAAATAAAAGTAAAAATTGTGTGCAGTGTTTAGGACTTCTACGTGCAGCTTTGCGTGAGGACGCGATGTTACGTATTTTAGTCAGCTGACTAGTTGTTACGTGATGTTACGTGATTTTTAGTCACGTGACCAGATGTTACGTTGTTTTTGTCGGAACATGTCACGTGACTAGCTGTTACGCGTTTTGGCTGGAAGATGCGTATGTTGCTAGTTCTTACCTGATGTTTTGTGATTTTGGTCACGTGACTAGTTATTAGGTACGTTACGGGATTTTCAATCATGTGAGCAGTTGTGAGGTGATGTTACGTAATTTTAGGCACGTGCCTAGATGTTGCGTGAAGTTACGTGATTTTTAGTCACGTGACTACATGTTTCAGTTTGAGTTTAAGTGTGAGTTTATTCAGCCACGTGGCAAGTACATGAAAATACACTGTACACGTGGTTCGGTGCAAAGGGAAAAAACTGCATTTCACAAGGGTAGCGATGCGGGCTTGTTGGTCTGTCATGGTACTTGGATGTGGGCGCAAAAAGACAAGGACGAAGGGAAGAAGATACACACACTGGCGCTAGTGTGTGTCTTCTTCCCTTCGTCCTTGTCTTTTTGCGCCCACATCCAAGTGCATTTCACAGCCTGACTGGCCCCTTCACCCTGACAAAAAATCAATAATACAAAGTAAAAAAATTGCAAAAAATTACAGGCAGCGGAAAGCGACAATACAAAAAGAAAACGCATGTCGCCCATGACGGCAAATAATAGAATAACAACTCTGAAATACAACCAAAAATATTCATAACAAAGCATTAACGAATGAAACTAAGTAACCATTACAGAAATCACCGCGTGAAGTTACGTGATTTTTAGTCACGTGAGTATTGTTACGTGATGTTGGGCGATTTTTAGGCACCTTACTAATATTTATGTGATCTAACGTGACTTTTAGTCCCGCTACCAGCTGTAACGTGAAGCGACGTGATTTCTGTCCCGTATCTAGTTCTTACGTGATGTTACGTGATCTTAGCACCGTTACAGACTCGCCCGTCATAGCTATTGCATTGCACGCCCGACAAATGGGCTTACGTGTTGGTGGAGCGAAGCAGAACTTGAAGAGCACGAAGCGAGCGCGTACCGGTTCATGATGATGATAATTCCTGTTTGCACTACCCGGCGCAACGAAAAGCTTAAAGAGCTGCGCTCTTAAAAGGGAAGGCGCTCTGAGAAGACACACGTGTTCATCTGCTATTTCCTAGTACACGAGACACAGGTGCTGCCGCACGAAATAGAATCAGCGCAATTCCACACATCAGCTTACAGTGTCACATGGTTTGTGTTACATAGATTTAATGCCGGGGAGTGTTACTTTTCATAATGCCGGGGAGTGTTACTTTTCAAACGCCCGCAACTCCTAGCATGGGTTCCTTTTATTTTTCTTCTTTTTTTTGCTGCTGTTGCTCTTCGTCGTTTCCTCGTGATGCTGTACAACCATTACAGCCCCTCCCCCACCCCCTTGCAGTTGTTGTTAGTGCACAGTATCGCTGTTTTTTTTTCTGTTTGCGGCTGTTGTTGTTTGTCGTCTTTCTTGCTACCGCACAAGCACTCGCCCCACCTCTTGCGGCGAGTGAGCACGTTATTTCCTTTGAGTGCAGTGAACATGTGTTGTTACTGTAATAGACCTCTTTCCTCGCACATCTCTCACAGCGAGCGTGTACAAATTCAGTGTCTGTACCTGTGAACTCAACTCTTGAACAAGACCGGTCCGTAGTCGAATTTTACGTGCGCCTGCACTTTATGTATAGGTATAAATAGGTATAAATATGCGTATAGAGACTCCAGCAATATATATATATATATATATATATATATATATATATATATATATATATAGATGTAGTTGAAGAAATGAAGGAGCACACTTACGAAAATTGCATATTTTTACTCATTTACGCTTCGGCCGTGGCACGGCCTTCGTCAGAAATATTAATGCCGGGGAGTGTTCTGACGAAGGCCGTGCCACGGCCGAAACGTAAATGAGTAAAATATGCAATTTTCGTAAGTGTGCTCCTTCATTTCTTCAACTACATGTGCACCGGACCTTCAGAACTTTCTTTTGAATTATATATATATATATATATATATATATATATATATATATATATATATATATATATATATATATATATATATATCCGGTCATTTAAATAAAAAGTTTAAGAAAAACAGATAAGTGAGCATGGGACTGATACGGTGACGTTGTAAAATTGAACGAAAATGATAGGACGTTCTAAATTCATAGACAATGACTAAGCACATAACAGCTTCCATCTAGTGATGCAGAACTATGGTTAAATTGACTATCGATAGTTCTTTTGAAACTATCGATAGTGTAAACAAACTATCGATAGTGCTAATATCGACAAACTATCGATAGTGCAATAAGTATAGTACCATCGTTAATATTACTATAGCGATGTTACTATATTACTGCCACGCCTGTTTATTGCTTTGTTTTGACGTATTCGGGTTTCACCCAGAAAGACTGTTATCAGCGTTTGACACAGACCGCGCCGTAATGTGTGAGAAGCTTCACAATTGTTTGAGATCATTCTGTTAAGATTACGCGCCGTATGCGAATAGTCAAGTTTATTCGAGAGCTTACACGAGCACCAGCGACAACGCTGGAAGGTTTGATGACTGATGTATAAAGGACGACGCGTTCCACCGATGATCAGTGGCGGTATTTTGTACGCATTCGTAAAACGGACGGTGGTGGTCCGTCCGTTTGAGTCGCACGTGACTAGTCAATAGACAGTTATAGTTTAGCGGGCTTAACGGAATAGCGGGCTTACCGGAATAGCGGGACCGAAATGCGCATGCGCAGTACCGTACGTGACCCGTAGCGTTTACCGTACGCACGCTATTTTTCAGATTTAGCGTTAGCGTGTTTGCGTGGTTAACGTAGTGTACGTAAAACATGGCGGCGGTTTTCGACGCCCGCTTCGAACTGAATTTAGCGTTGATGTGGACGGATCCACTTCTTTCGTAGCAAACGACTGTGCGAAATTGCTTCGCTTGCCTTCAGGTAGCTTCGACGACACGGTATTACGGATAACTTAGCGTAGTTTTTGAGATCGCTTCCCATTTCGAACGTCCCTAGGCCTATCTAGAAGATCGGTGTAAACAAGTCTGTAACATGAAAATTTTCGCTTTTGGTGCTTAGTTCATATTTATTTACTTTTATTTTCACTAAAAAAGGAGTAATATTGCTGCGTGCGGGGATACAGGCAAGCATTCTCGGTTTTGTTCTTTTCACTTTTTTTAACGCATTCACCCTTCGCTAGGTGGCGCCACCGTCCCGGCTTGGGCACGTAAACGCTATCCCGCTAAACTAAAACACGCTTTCCGCAACCAACGTTCGCGGCACGGTAACGCTATTCCCTTAACCCCCGCTATCACGCTAACGCTAAACTATAACTGTCTAATGTGAGCACGCGATTCGTCGCGACGCTCGTCACGGCTCACATTGACCAATCGCGTGCGTCTCAAACGGACGGACCGGCTCCGTCCGTTTTAGGAATGCTTACAAAATACCGCCACAGATTACTCAACGGCTGACGACTGCTCCCGCCGCTATCAGTGCGCAGCATGTATCGCTTGTATATTGAGTATTGATTTGCTGGACACAAGTTCGCCCAAATAAAGAGCTCCGTATTTCCCAGTCTTGCTGCAGCATTCTTTACCGTCACAACCACGTGACATTACTATCGATAGTGGCGTGAATAATGATGCGGTTGCTGGCCGGCCATATTGACAAAATATTTGCGACAGCCTACTATCAGCTTCGTTTAATTTATGGACAATTTTTGGCAGAGAAATTAATTATTTCCGCAGTCAAATTGGCGAAATATGTCCATCAATAAATTCATATCCAAAAGCAACCAGTTACACCTTACAATTAACTTCTTGGTACTTTTTTATTTTCAAATCATAAAATGCAATATCACTTATTTGAAGCCGCGCAGTCCTACCACATGTAAAGGCCTCCTTTCCGCTACAGCTGAACAGTTTGACTTTATGATCATGTGTCAGCAAAGCACTCTGGTGAAGAACGCAATGATGTCAACTTTCTTGCCCTTCAGCCTGCTCCTCCGGCTCCACTATGTACCACGCGCGCGGAAAACCAAGCTTATTCTGCAGTGAGTCCGCGCTGTTGATTTTATACTATCGATAGTACCATCGAATTTTTTACTATCGATAGCGCTATCGATAGTATCGATATTACCATCGATAGTTCTGCATCACTACTTCCATCACAATAATACGATATTAAAAATGTATTGAACAATCGGGGAATGCAGTCGCAACGGCGCGCTTTTAATGAAGACCGCCGCTTGGACGTATATGCCACAGGAGCCGGTTCACGCTCTTGTAAATGACCTGGGGAGCAGCGGGCACGCTCGTCGGCTGCTTTCCTCTCGGC